>NW_023270323.1:42364761-42556730 GCF_011800145.1 Mirounga leonina
AATGAAATCAGGCCTAGAGAAAGAGGTTGCCTCTGAATTTGATAAGAACCCAAAATGCTACATGCGGCCTTATGTTTAAAGTGCAAATTATCTTTGAAGATAATAAGACCGTGAACAAGTCAAGTAGAAACCAAGGCAATTACCCAGCTAATCCAACTGTAATATTACTTTACCCTTACTGCTTTGGCAATGTTGCTGCTGGCCTGAAACCCTAGATTAGTAGTTTAGATGATAATCCCAGTTATGTAGTTTAATTTTCATGACCACTTTATATCCAAAATGTGGAAAATGATTCAGAATATCTTTACGGCATTTTTATTTTGACAAGTCATGTGCATCCTAGTTTGATTGCTTGTGAGTCCACCCCTGAATGGTTACTGAAAAATTCTTCTTTCCTTTTTTTTTTGGAGTGCCACTATTCACTGACAAATTTTAATGATAAGAAATGGTGATTTGTCAATAAAACACATTTTGGGAGAACCCATTAAAAATTAAATTAAAAAAACTCCACCCAAATAACTTATGGTAAAATATTTACGGTATGCTGTTAAGAGAAAATAAGCATCCTTAAAATGCATGCATATGTGTATATATAATCAAGAATATGTATGGAAATAGTTAATAGTAGTTATTTACAGATGTTAGGATTTTGGGTGATTTTTTTAAATTTAAATTTTTATATTTAAATTCAAGTTAGTTAACATACAGTGTAGCATTAGTTTCAGGAGTAGAATTTAGTGACTCATCACTTATAAATAACACCCAGTGCTAATCCCAACAAGTACCCTCCTTAATGCCCATCACCTTCTTAGCCCATCCTCCCTCTCACCTCCCTCCCACAACCTTCAGCTTGTTCCCTGTATTTAAGTCTCTTATGGTTTGCCTCCCTCTCTGATTTTATCTTATTTCATTTTTCCTTCCCTTCCCCTCTGTTCATCTATTTTGTTTCTTAAATTCCACAAATAGTGAAATCATATGGTATTTGTCTTTTTCTGACTTATTTTGCTTAGCATAATGCACTCTAGTTCCATCCACATTGTTGCAATTGGCAAGATTTCATTCTTTTTGATCACCAAGTAATATTTATATATACCATATCTTCTTTATCCATTCTTCAGTTGATGGATATTTGGGCTCTTTCCATAATTTGGCTATTGTTGATAGTGCTGCTGTAAACATTGGGGTGCATGTGCTCCTTCAAATCAGCACTTTTATATTCTTTGGATAAATACCTAGTAATGCAATTGCTGGGTCATAGGGTAATTTTATTTTTAACTTTTTGGGGAACCTCTATACTGGTTTCTGGAGTGACTGCACCAGTCGCATTTGCACCAACGGTGTAAGAGGGTTCCCCTCTCTTCACATCCTTGTCAACATCTGTTGTTTCCTGAGTTGTTAATTTTAACCATTCTGACAGGTGTGAGGTGGTATCTCATTGAGGTTTTGATTTGTATTTCCCTGATACCAAGTGATGTTGAGCATCTTTTCATGTGTCTGTTAGCCGTCTGGATGTCTTTTTTGGAAAAATGTCTATTCATGTCTTCTGCCCATTTCTTAACTGGATTATTTGTTTTTTGGTGTTGAGTTTGATGAGTTCTTTATAAATTTTGGATACTAACCCTTTATCAGATATGTCATTTGTAAATATCTTCTCCCATTCCATAGGTTGCCTTTAGTTTTGATTGTTTCCTTTGCTGTGCAGAAGTTTTTTTATCTTGATTGAGTCCCAATAGTTCATTTTTGCTTTTGTTTCCCTTGCCTCCGGAGATGTGTCTAATAAGAAGTTGCTATGGTTGAAGTCAAAGAAGTTGCTGCCTGTGTTCTCCTCTAGGATTTTGATGGTTTCCTGTCTTACAATTTAGGTCTTTCATCCATTTTGAATTTATTTTTGTGTTTGGTGTAAGAAAGTGGTCCAGTTTAATTCTTCTGCATGTTGCTGTCCAGTTTTCCCAACACCATTTGTTGAAAAGATTGTCTTTTTTCTATTGGACATTCTTTTCTGCTCTGTTGAATATTAGTTGGCCATATAGTTGTGCCTCCATTTCTGGGTTCTCTATTCTGTTCCATTGATCTATGTGTCTTTTTTTTTTTGTGCAATACCATACTGTCTTGATGATTACAGCTTTGTAATACAGCTTGACATCCAGAATTGTGATGCCTCCCATTTGCTTTTCTTTTCCAACATTACTTTGGCTATTTTGGAGTCTTTTGTGGTTCCATACAAATTTTAGAATTGTTTGTTCTAGCTCTGTGAAAAATGCTGGCGTTATTTTGATATGGATTGCATTGAATGTGTAGATTGCTTTGGGTAGTATAGACATTTTAGTAATATTTGTTCTTTCAATCCATGAGCATTAAATGTCTTTCCATTTCTTTGTGTCTTCTTCAATTTCTTTCATAAGTGTTCTATAGTTTTCAGTGTACAGATCTTTTACCTCTTTGGTTAGGCTTATTCCTAGTTATCTTATGGGTTTTGATGCAATTGTAAATGGGATAGATTCTTTGATTTCTCTTTCTGCTGCTTCATTATTGGTGTATAGAAATGCAACAGACTTTGATGAATTCATGTATTAGTTCTAGCAATTTTTTGGTGGAGTCTTTTGGGTTTTCTACCTAGAGTATCATGTCATCTGCAAATAGTGAAAGTTTGACTTCTTCCTTGCTCTTTTGGAGGCCTTTTATGTCTTTTTGTTGTCTGATTGCTGAGGCTAGGACTTCCAGTTGAACATGGAACTAGGACTATGTTGAACACCAGTGGTGAGAATGGACACCCTGTTCCTGACCTTAGGAGAAAAGCTCCCAGGTTTTTCCCATTGAGGATATTAGCTGTGGGTCTTTCATATATGGCCTTATGACGTTGAGGTATGTTCATTCTATCCCTACTACTTTCTTGACGGTTTTTATCAAGAAAGGATGCTGTATTTTGTCAAATGCTTTTTCTGCATCTATTGAGAGAAATCATATGGTTCTTATTCTTTCTTTTATTAATGTGGTATATCACGTTGATTGATTTGTGGATATTGAACCACTCCTGCAGCCCGGGAATAAATCCCACTTGATCATGGTGAATAATCCTTTTAATGTACTGTTGGATTCAATTAGCTAGTATCTTGTTAAGAATTTTTGCATCCATGTTCATCAGGGATACTGGTCTGTAATTCTCCTTTTCAGTGGGGTTTTTGTCTCATTTTGGAATCAAGGTAATTCTGGCCTCATAGAATGAGTTTAGAAGTTTTCCTTCCATTTCTATTTTGTGGAACAGCTTCAGAAGAATAGGTATTAGTTCTTTAAATGTTTGGTAGAATTCCCTGGGGAAGGCATCTGCCCTTGGAGTCTTGTGTGTTGGGAGAGTTTTGATTATTGATTCAATTTCTTTACTGGTTATGGGCCTATCAAATTTTCTATTTCTTCCTGTTTCAGTTTTGGTAATTCATATGTTTCTAGGAATTTATCCATTTCTTCCAGGTTGCCTAATTTGTTGGCATATAATTGCTCATAATATTCTCTTATAATTGTTTGTATTTCTGTGGTGTTGGTTGTATCTCTCCTCTTTCATTCATGATTTTATTTATTTGGGCCTTTTCTCATTTCTTTTTGATAAGTCTAGGTTAGGGGTTTATCAATTTTGTTAATTCTTTCAAAAAACCAGCTCCTACTTTTGTTGATCTCTTCTACTGTTTTTTTTTTTTTTTTAATTTCTATATCATTTATTTCTGCTCTAATCTCAATTATTTCCTTTCCTCTGCTGGTTTTAGGTTTTATTTACTGTTCTTTTTCCAGCTCCTTTAGGTGTAAGGTTAGGTTGTGGATTTAAGACTTTTCTTCCTTCTTGAGGAAGGCCTATATTGCTATATACTTCCCTCTTATGACCACCTTTGCTGCATCCCAAAGATTTTGGACTTTTGTGCTTCATTTTCATTTGCTTCCATGTATTTTTTTTTTTAAATTTCTTCTTTAATTTCCTGGTTAACCCATTCATTCTTTAGTAGGATGTTCTTTTTTTTTATTTGAGAGAGAGAGAATGAGAGACAGAGAGCATGAGAGGGAGGAGGGTCAGAGGGAGAAGCTGAGCAGGGAGCCCAATGCGGGACTCGATCCCGGGACTCCAGGATCATGACCTGAGCCGAAGGCAGTCGCTTAACCAACTGAGCCACCCAGGCGCCCCAGTAGGATGTTCTTTAACCTTCATTATTTGTGGTCTTTCCAAAGTTTTTCTTGTGGTTGACTTCTAAGTTTCATAGCATTGTGGTCTGACAGTATGCATGGTATGCTCTGAAATCTTTTTGTACCAGTTAAAGACTGATTTATGTGACCCAGTATGTGATTTATTCTGGAGAATGTTCCATGTGCACTCGAAAAGAATGGGTAGTCTGCTGCTTTAGGATGAAATGCTCTGAATATGTCTGTTAAGTCCATCTGGTCCAGTGTGCCATTCAAAGCCTTTGTTTCCTTGTTGAACTTCTGCTCAGATGATCTGTCCTTTTCTGTGAGTGGAGTGTTAAAGTCCCTTACTATTATTATTATGTTTTTATCAATGAGCTTCTTTAAGTTTGTTATTAATTGATTTATATATTTGGCTGTTCCCAAGTTTGGGGCAAAATTATTTACAACTGTTAGACCTTCTTGTTATATAGACTCCTTTATTATGATATAGTGCCTTTCTCCTTCTCTTAATACAGTCTTTGGCTTAAAATCTAGTTTGTCGGGGCGCCTGGGTGGCTCAGTCGTTAGGCGTCTGCCTTCCGCTCAGGTCATGATCCCAGGGTCCTGGGATCGAGCCCCGCGTCAGGCTCCCTGCTCCGCGGGAAGCCTGCTTCTCCCTCTCCCACCCCCCTGCTTGTGTTCCCTCTCTCACTGTCTCTCTCTGTCGAATAAATAAATAAAATCTTTAAAAAAAAATCTAGTTTGTCTGATATAAGTATGGCTACTCCAGCTTTCTTTTGATTTCCATTAGCATGGTAAATGGTTCTCCACCACCTCACTTACAATCTGGAGGTATCTTTGGGTCTAAAATGAGTCTCTTGTAAGCAGCATATCAATGGATCTTTTTTTTCTTTATCCATTCTGATACTCTGTGTCTTTTGACTGGAGCATTGAGTCCATTTACATTCAAAGTACTTATTGATAGATATGAATTTAGTGCCATTGTATTACCTGTAAAGTCACTGTTCCTGTAGATGATCTCTGTTTCTTTCTAGTCTTTGTTGCTTTTGGGCTCTCTTTCCTGCTCAAAGGGTCCCCTTTAGTATTTCTAGCAGAGTTGGTTTAGTGTTCACAAGCTCCTTTAGCTTTTGCTTATCTTGGAAACTCTTTATCTCTCCTTCTATTCTGAATGGCAGAATAGATTTTATTTCAGCCTGACTAGTTTTTAGGTCTTTTGTCTCTGCAGCCAGGGTTTCTCTGGTGTCTTCTATGCTTCTTTCAAGCCCGGCTAGTATTCTTATGATTATTGTTTTAAATTCTTCTTCAGATATATCGCTTATATCTGTTTTGAGCAAATCCCTGGTTGTGATTTATTCTTGATCTTTCTTTTGGGGAGAATTCCTTCATCCTGACATTATGTTTATGTTTCTATCTTTTGCATATTATGAATACTTGTTATGTTTCCTGCTCCCGAGAGTAATGTTATATGAGGAAGGGGTCATACACTGTCCAGGGCCTGGTGCTTCAGGAAACATTTCTGGTATATGCTGTGTGCACTCTGCTGTTGTATATTGGCTGCTCTTTCCCATAGATCAGTCCTCTAATGAGTTCCTCCATGCTTGCAGTGGGGAATGTTTGGGCCTTTAACTAGGTGTGCTGTGATTTGTTTGTTAAGATAACCTTGAAAAAAAAAAATGTCTGAAGAAAAGAAAAGGAACAAAAAAGCAAACAGACAAACAAAAACTGTAAGCCTGATTTCAAAGAGTAAGAAAGAAAGAAAGAAAAAAAGAAGCCTGATCCAAAAAATGAGAAAAGGAAACAAACCAATGAACCAACAAACAAAAAACTATAAGCCTGATACCAAAGAAAAAAATAAGAAAAAAAAAAAAAGATAAAAAAATAGAGAGAAAGCTTGGTCGTATTTCCATCAGAACTGAAGCTGAGGCTTTGGACCACTCTATGATCAGTAGGCTTGATACATGCAGGTGGCCTGTGTTAGTCTTTTGAGGAAGAGGTCTGCTGAGCTGGCTCACAGTCAGATCTGTCCTTGTAAACGTGCCCCTGCAGGGCACGAAGGGATAGGGTTCGGTGTAAGCAACTGCAGCTTCCACTGGGGGCACTGTGTTTCTCTCTGAAGTCTGACCATGCTGGTGGGCGAAGGGGAGGAAGATGGCATCACTCCCACCCTCTCTTCCCTGGGGAGGGGAACTTGAAGTCACTGCTGTTCAGGAGGCCTTCACAGAAGAGCGAACAATCTCCTCTTCTATGTCCCAGGCTTTCATCAGATCTCTGCCCTAATCTGTCTTCCCCGGGGCCGTTGGCATGCCGGGCACCACAGTTCTCCCGTGTTTTAACTCTGGCCAGAGGCTGGGATTCAGACCTCCAAATCTTAAAGGGCTCGGCAAGGCGTGGACCTGCTCTCCTCCCCCAGAAAAGAGCCTTGCAGCACTGTGCCCAGCACCATTCTGTCCCAGGAAAGTAGTCACATGGCTGCGCACGTTGTGGCTGGAGTCTATGAAGCCCAGGGACAAGCTTCGGCCAGGTCATCTGCCCTCTGCATGAGCCTCTGTCCCCTGCTGCTGAACGGCTGCTCAATGTCACCAGGCGGGCCTTTTGTCCTTGCAGAGGCAATATACCCTCTTCCAAATGTACCCCAGGAAGGGGACTGATATCTCCCAGTGCGGCCGAGGGGATCCCCTCACCACAGCGTATTGTGTGAACCCTTCACACCGCTCTCTCTCTCTCTCCCTGACTTTACTCTGCGAAAAGGGTTCCCTCCCCTCCGTGGCATCCCGGCTTTTCTCTCCCCCAATTCCCAGCTCTGAACCTTGTATCTGCTACGTTCTCTCCCTCCAATTGTGTAGCTTGTTTTCTTAATCCTCAATTTCCTAGTTGCTCAAAATGATTTGATGTTGATCTAGCTGTGTTTGAGGGTTGATGCAAGCTCAGCGTCCCCCGACTACCCTGCCATCTTAACTCCTCCCTGGTGATGTTTTTTTTAATTCCAAAAATTTTATGTGGTAAACATGTAATGCTTTAAAAATTTTTTTAAGATTTTATTTATTTATTTTTGTGTGTGTGTGAGAGAGAGAGAGCATAAGTTGGGGGGGGGGCAAAGGGAAAAGCAGAGTCCCCAACAAGCAGGGAGCATAATGTGGACTCAATCCCAGGACTCTGGGATCAGGACCTGAGCTGAAGGCACATGCCTAACCGACTGAGACACCCAGGCCCCACATGTAATGCTTTTAAAAATAAAACCCCAATACATTTGTGTGTGTGTGTCCTAAAATTGTCCAAATATATCTTGGGAAAGTGAACTTCAAATCTGTGAATATTATTTAAATAACCTGTAGAGGGCACTCAAGACCTTCCAAATTCATAGACAGAAGCAGGATATTATCTGAAATTTTTATTTTTTTAGTCGCAGGAGTTTTAGATTTTTCCTGATGATTTCAGCTTTGGCTCACTGATGCTTACAAGGTTTTATTTTAAAATTCATTTATGTTAAAAGACACTAGAAAAATTGTGATTAATATACCATGTCACAAACTCAAAATTTCAGCTAGATATATGTTTACATTTAAAATACACATGACTTTAATTGATTGCTATAGTAACTATAACAAATTACCTGTTTTGCTATATTTAATGCTTAAGTTATAATCTTTTTACTATCATCTTGAAAAGGACAGTCTTTACTATTTTAGCTATGCATGAGTTAACAAATATCTATGTGCAGCAAATGATATGGACTCATTTTGCATATCTCTCAGTTATTATGATTATGCTGCTGGTAAAAATACAATGTATTAAATTAAAGAAATGACCATTCCATCAGGTCAGAGTTTATTTTCAACTTATACTAATTATTTGCGCAGTCTTTGATTTCTTTTAGGTATGTATTTTAGTCTCATATCCCTTTTTCAGTCACATTTGGACGATATTTATTGAGACTCATCCAATCTAATTTCTAAATTGAATATTTTCCCCATTTGTGGACGTGAAGTATGTAGTCTCTGTTCTGGGTTTTCAGAGATGTATTGCACACAACCTATCATAATCTATATAGTGGCAAGCTCTTGTATCCAAGACAAGTAAATTTTATTTCCCAATGAGATAGATTTCTCCTGCAATTCTCAGCCATCTTCAAATATCCCATATTTTTTGGCTTCCCTCTGGGATCGGGTTGGATAGCCTTAGCAACTAGGAGGCCATGTATTTTTGTGGCTGAGAAACTATTATACGTTCTTGTATAATTTCTTGGCTTTGGAAATCCATGGGACTAGAATGTTGTAGAGCTGACAGTTCACAGTTGTTTGTATCTCTAGCTTATCTGCACTCATTTCCACGTGCTAGATTGGTGTCATGGAGGTCATTGTGGTAGGCATGTTGGGCACATTAATAACTGTGTTTTAAAAATTGCACTGTGTCTGGGTATGACAGAAAAAAAAAACTATCTGATTGTTACTGGTTTTGCTGGAATGGAACTGATTTTTTACTCCATGTAATTTGGCAGTTACATTGATGAAACATGTGGCTTGCTGCCATTTTATTTATGTTGAGGGCTCTATTTCTGATGTCCACGAAATAGAGAGACAGACAAATGTAGGTTTATCTTTGAAGCTGCTTGGTGTGAAGTCTGGGAGCAGCAGTTAGGAAAGGGTGTTGCTCTGTGGTTATTGCTTGACCTCAGGCTGGGGAAGAAAAGTGGTGATTATCATTTTCACTTTTCAGAGGGGGAAAATGAAAGTACAGACTTCCATGACCTGATTGGGAAAGCTGAATGCTTCCAAGTTTCTAACTGTGGAAATGGGGCCAGTAATCTGTGCTACCTGACTCATAAGGAAGATAAAAAAGGTCATTTTGTAAAGTTACAGCTACAGAGTGCTTCTTAGAAGCATTCTATCATCAAAATACTTAGAAGCATTACACAGCCATCACATGTTGCTTAGGATGAGTTTATAGCAGCAGTTCTCAAATGAGGGTGATTGATCCTGCCCAAGGGACATTTGGCAACATCTGGAGACATGTTTGGTTGTTACAATTTGGGATGAGTGCTACTAGTTTCTAGTAAGTAGAGGCCAGGGATGATGCTGAATGTCCTGTGATGATCAGGATAGTTTTCCACCAGAATTATCCAGTTCGACATGTCAGTAGTGCTGATGTTGAGAAGCCCTAGCTATAGAGTGCTGTTGTTGGTAAAAGTGTTCATATTAAAACGATTTGTATTTGGTGTTGGTGATATGATAAGTGGTTCATATTGATACCTAGGTCTTATTCTTTTAGAAAAGGAAGATACAGAATTGTTCTGTAATTAAATCCCAAACAGAATTTCTTCACTTATAATCCAAGCACCTCACACTCTGGTTTCTCTTCAGATCGCATAAATCTTTCGCCTTTTACCAAGCACCTCATCCCCACCCCTGGCCTAGACAATAAAATTGTGGTCATACACTACTGGGGACAGGAAGAAGGAAAAGGGGTCCTTGGGGAACCTGAATAATAAACGTGGCACATTCTTAGCTCTTCAGTTTAAAAGATCTTGAAAGTCAGCTGGTTGTCTACACATGCAAACTCTCTGAAGAATTCTCTTCACCCTGAACTCCCACAACACATACAATAATTTAAGACTTCAAGGAAGGAATGAGGGGGAAGAGAGGTACAGAGGGAAGAGTCAGATGTGAATTTCGGAATCCTTGTGCCTGCCTCTGCCTCTTTAAGCTGGATTCTGAGGGTGGTGATAGGACTCTAGAGAGCTTCTTCAACGTTCTGGATTTGAGCAAGCCTGTGCCTGATGCTGAAGACAAGCAAGATTGTAGAGAAAACTTTTCATTCTACCATTTGGGGGAATAGGCAGTATGTTCTGTTAGGTTGTGAAGATAAGAGAGACAGCTCTGTCTGAGTTTCTTGTGGATTCATAACACTGAAGGAGGATTTCAGAAGGTTTCTGGTTGCAACACACACTGAGAGAGAACCCATGGTCTTCTAAGAGACCTGGGGCTTGCCTCATTGGAAGGATGCTTTGCACACAAGGATCAAAGACTCAGTTAAGTCTTGAGCACATTACTACAGCTGGAGAGTTGAGTGGTAGCTGAATGAACACCCATAGAATGTCCAGCTTCCATTGCAGTGAGATCTGATTTCACCTGTGCAGGGCCCCAGACAGGACAAGTTCCTTCTGAGGTCACTTGAGGACAGTCAGAGTCCCAGGACCAACAACCTGAGCATGAGAGGTGAGCACCCTCTCCCCACTCCATGGGTGATGTGTCTGTAAACACCTCCAGAGCTTAGAATCAACCCCAGAGGGAGAAGTGTTATAACTGAAGTATGAATTGACTAAGGTATATCCTGTCTGCTCTCCTGGTGCCATTTACCTCTGTGCCCTCTGAGCTCATGTCGATACCAGGCGTAAGAGCAGGAAGAAAAGGGCAATCCTGGTGTTACTGCATTTACACCTGAAGTAAATTGCTCTAAAAAATTGCTGTATTTAAAAGAGTAGATGGAAGTTACTGGACTAAGCCATGCATCTAAAATTAAATTGTAGAAAATAAAGAATGCATTTTGACACATTTTAGTTTGTAGACTGAAATTCATACCCATTTTAAGGGTATCTATGGAGAAAAAGTAAAGAGTTTATGAAGTCTAGTGTCTCATATCCAATTTCCATAGAATATCCAAGGGCCATATCAGAATTCCATCAAGAAGAGATACGGTTAGATTCCCATGAAACAATATGGTTGGGATTTTAAAAGTAGATTAAACTACTTTTTCTCCCTGAAGAATCTCCATTTTGATCTTTCAATTATATAGAGGGATGCTCAATTTCCAGAAGTTCAGGCTAGTAAAACATGGATTTTTTTTTTAAGATTTTATTTATTTATTTGAGAGAGAAAGAGAGAGAAAGCACAGAGGGAGCATGTGAGGGAGAAGCAGGCTCCTCGCTGAGCAGAGAGCCCGATGTGGGACTTTACCCCAGGACCCTGGGATCATGACCTGAGCTGAAGGCAGACGCTTAACCGACTGAGCCACCCAGGTGCCCCTAAAACATGGATTTTTATTTTTATTTTATTCTATTTATTTACTTTTTAAAGATTTTATTTATTTATTTGACAGAGGGAGACACAGCGAGAGAGGGAACACAGGCAGGGGGAGTGGGAGAGGGAGAAGCAGGCTTCCCGCCGAGCAGGGAGCCCGATGTGGGACTCAATGCCAGGACCCTGGGATCATGACCTGAGTCGAAGGCAGATGCTTAATGACTGAGCCACCCAGGTGCCCCAAAACATGTTTTTTTTTTAAATAAGATTATACTAAAAGAATCCTTTAGCAAGTCTTTTTATGGTATAGATTCAGATTTTTCAGAGGTAAGTTGGTTTAGTGCACATACCACTAGAGGTGAAGATAATCCTGGCCATTTGTCTAGATTGCTTTTGGCACAGCCACTTCTGGTTATTAATTTTCATTTCAAAAGCAAGATCTTGGCTGGGTTACTTTTCTAGATCTTAGAACAGTCAATGCTCCTGAGACTTCTTTGAGAAATTCCATATAAATATTTATCTTTTTTTTTTTTTAAAGATTTTATTTATTTATTTGAGAGAGAGAGAATGAGGAGAGACAGAGAGCACATGAGAGGGAGGAGGGTCAGAGGGAGGAGCAGACTCCCTGCTGAGCAGGGAGCCCGATGCGGGACTCGATCCCGGGACTCCAGGATCATGACCTGAGCCGAAGGCAGTCGCTTAACCAACTGAGCCACCCAGGCGCCCTAAATATTTATCTTTAAAAACTACTCTTTTTCTATGTCTTCCCTGCTGAAGATTAGCTTTTACTAAAAGGCATTACTTGACAAGCAACTGTTTGTGATACCTAGGTAGACTCCATGTAAGTGGACCTTTTAATTCTGAGGCAAGTAATATGCAGTATCACAAGAAATTGCAAAGAAGTTATATACAGAATATATCTAGCAAGTTAGAAATTGTGCTCCAGAATAAACCTGGGAAATAAATACTAGTGTTTAAATAAATACCTTGTATCAAAGGTGTCTTCTTGTGATCAGAATTTTAGCTGCCATTGATTTAATGCCCTTACTGGATCATGTCTAGAGCTAGACGTTTTACATACCATGAACACACCATTCAATCTTTACAGCAGTCTTTTGGGAAGAAATTTTTATCTTCATTATAATGATTAAGAAACTGAGGTTTAGAAATCTTAACATGGTTATATTCATATATGGTCATATATGAGGAATATTTATTCATGGTTATATTTATATGTGGTTATAAATTATAACATGGTTATAAATCTTGTTATATTGTTTCCAAAATCTTTCTTCCCCAGCACACTGCTTAGTTTTATATAATTACTTTATACTACTAGTTCATATGTTTAATTTCATACTATAGAAAGAATTACTCTATACTATTAGGTTGAACCATATGAAAGTGCTGATATTTGACACTTTTGAACCCAAAACAACAATTTCATATGGTTAATCTTAATATATTATGGTATGCAGTGGACCAGCTCAGTCATGATTGTGGGTTTGGGTGTTATGGGAATCCACAGGCTGTTTTTTTTTTTTAAGATTTTATTTATTTGTTGGGGGGCTGGGGGGGAGGGAGCTGAGCAAGGAGCCTCATGCGGGACTCCATCCCAGGACCCTGGGATCATGACCTGAGCCCAAGGCAGTTGCTCAACCAACTGAGCCACCCACGTGTCCCCACAGACTGGTTTTGATCTATTGAGCTACCCACATCTCAGATTTCACTGCTAATCTGTAATCCTGAATAGAATGCAGTATTTGAAAAGCAATGCATAAGTCATTTTGAATCCATCACCCCAGGAGAAAAGATGTCAAAGCAGTTCTTATGTGATGGAGAGATAGACATGGAATCAAAAGCCTGGATTCTAGGGGCACCTGGGTGGCTCAGTCGTTGAGCGTTCCAGGGTCCTGGAATCGAGCCCCGCATTGGGCTCCCTGCTCAGCTGGAAGCCTGCTTCTCCCTCTCCCACTCCCCCTGCTTGTGTTCCCTCTCTCGCTGTGTCTTTCTCTGTCAAATAAATAAATAAAATCTTGAAAAAAATTATCAAAAAAAGTCTGGATTCTAATCTCAGCTCTGCCACTTACTGCTTGTGACTGATAAGTTGTAGCTGCCTCAAGTCTCAGCTAGCTCTTCTGTGAAATGAGGCTAATCACAACTACCTCATAGAGTTGTGAAGATTAAATAATTTAATTTAAAAAAATTATTGCATGCCTATAGTGCCCAGGCATTGTGATGAGCTTTTGGTATAAACAGATCAATAAAATCTTTACCCTGTCTCTACCCTGAAAGAGCTCATTGTCTTAAGAGAGGTATGAAAAATAAATAAGTACAATATACAGTTAAAAGTGCTAAAATAAAGGAATGTACAAAATGTTACAGGAATAGCAAGGGGGAAGTGCAGCACACATCCACTACAGCAGAAGATTAAGAGCAGAAAGCTCATGTGTCATGTTTATATTCTAATAAGCTCTTACTAAATATTGGTAAATGAGTAAGTGATTCATGGGGTTGAGGAATAAAAGTTTACTTTCTTTGCCTCTTCCACTTCCTCACTGCTCTCTCACTTCTCAAATCATGTCAGCCTAGCTTGTGTCTCTACTCTTCTCATAAACCTCCTTCTGTAATAGCTTCTTCATCTTCTCCTCCTCCTTCTTCTTTGCAATTTAACAAAGAAGAAAAATATATTCCTGGCAAGACTAGCGATCAGACAAAAAAAGAAGGGGGAAAAAAAAAAAGAAAGAAAGAAAGAAAAGGCATCCAAATTGGTAAGGAAGAGGTAAAACTCACTATTTGAAGATACAATAATACATATAGGAAACCCTAAAGATTATACCCCAAAACTACTAGAACTGATAAATGAATTCAGTAAGGTCACAGGCTACAGAATTGATATGCAGAAATCTGTTGCATTTCTATACACTAATAATGAAGTAACAGGAAAAAAAATTAAGAAGACAATCCCATTTGCAATTACACCAAAGTAAAAAAAATACTGAGGGAAACACTTAACCGAGGAGTTGAAAGACCTGTACTCTGAAAACTATAAAACAATGATGAAAGAAATTGAATATGACACAATGATGAAAGAAATTGAATATGACACAAACAAATTCCATGCTTATGGATTTATACAACAAATGTTGTTAAAACGTTCATACTACCCAAAGGGGTCTACAGATTTCATGCAATCCCTATCAAAATACCAACATCATTTTTCACAGAACTAGAACAAATAATCCTAAAATTCATATGGAACCATAGAAGACTCTGAATAGCCAAAGCAATCTGGAAAAAGAAAAACGAAACTGGAGGTACCACAGTCCCAGATTTCAAGATATACTACAAAGCTGTAGTAATGAAAATAGTATGATACTGGAACAAAAAATACAGAGAGATCAATGAAATGGAATAGAGAACCCAGAAATAAACCCAAATCTTCAAATTTAAATCTTCAACAAAGGAGGCAAGAATATGCACTGGAAAAACAGTCTCTTCAACAAATGGTATTAGGAAAACTGAACAGCCACATGCAAAAGAATGAAACTGGACCACTTTCTTAAACTATACACAAAAATAAACTCAAAATAGATTAAAGACCTGAATGTGAGACCTGAAGCCATAAAGCAGGCAGTAATTTCTCTGACATCAGCCAGAGCAAAATCTTTCTTAAATATGTGTCCTGAGGCAAGGGAAACAAAAGCAAAAATGAACTGTTGGGACCACATCAAAATAAAAAGCTTCTGCACAGCAAAGGAAACAATCGAAACAGCAACAACAACAACAACAAACCCCCAAAAAACTAAAAGACAGCCCGCTGAATGGGAGAAGATATTTGCAAATGACATAACCAATAAAGGGTTAGTATCCAAAATATATAAAGAACTTATATAACTCAACACCAAAAAACCCACAAATAATCCAATTAAAAAATGAGTAACAGACATTTCTCCAAAGAAGACATATAGATGGCCAACAGACACATGAAAAGATGCTTAACATCACTAATCATCAGGGAAATGAAAATCAAAACTACAATGAGGTATCACCTTACACCTGTCAGATGGCTAAAATCAAAAACACAAGAAAGAATAAATGTTGGCTAGGATGTGGAGAACAAGGAACCCTTGTGCTTGTTGATGGGAATGCAAACAGTGGGAAAGAGTATGGAGATTCCTCAGAAAGTTAAAAATAGAACTACTATATGATCCAGCAATTCCACTACTGGGTATTTACCCACAGAATATGAAAATCCCTGGGATGCATGGGTGGCTCTGTCAGTTAGGCATCCGACTCTTGATTTCAGCTCAGGTTATGATCTTGGGGCCATAGGATCCAGCACCGTGTCAAGCTCTCCACTCAGTGGGGAGTCTACTTCTCCCTCTTTCCTTCCCCCAGCTCATGCGCTCTTTCTCTCAAATAAATAACCAACCAACCAAATAAATAAATAAATCTTAAAAAAAGAATATGAAAACCCTATGTTTTTTGAAGCACGCAGTAGCCAAATTATGGAAGCAGCCCATGTTCGATAGATGGATGGATAACGAAGATGTGGTATATATATTCAGTGGAATATTATTCATCAATAAAGAAGTCTTGCCATTTGTAACATTGCTATTTGTAACAACATGGATGAATCTAGAGAGTATAATGCTAAGTGAAATAAATCAATCAGAGAGAGTCAAATATCATATGATTTTACTCATATGTGGAATTTAAGAAACAAAACAAATGAACAAAGAAAAAAAAGAGACAACCCAAAAAACAGAAACTTTACTATAGAGAACAACTAATGGTTACCAGAGGGGAGGTGGGTGGGGGGTGGGTGAAATAGGTGAAGGGCATTAAGAGTACATTTACCACGATGAGCACTGAGTGCTGTATCGAATTGTTGAGTCATTATATTGTACACCTGAAACTAATATAACACTGTATGTTAACTATACTGGAATTAAACTTTTAAAAAAATCTGGCAAGACAAGGAAATATTTCAAGTGTATGGCAAAGCAAACAATTAGCAGAGTAAAAAGGCAACCTATGGAATGGGAGAAAATATTTGCAAACCATACATCTGATAAGATACTAATATCCAAAATATACAAGAAACTCATGCAAATTGATAGCAAAAAGCCAAATAACCTAGTTAAAGAATGGGCAAAGGACCTAATTACACATTTTTCCAAAGAACACATAGAAATGGCCAGCAGGTACATGAAAAGTGCTCAACATCACTGATTATGAATCAGGGAAACATCAAGGAAATGCAAATCAAAACCACAATGAGCTATCACCTAGTACCTTTTAGGATGGCTATTATCAAAAAGACAAAATATAAGTTGTTGGTAAGGGTGTGGACAAAAAGGAATCTTCCTGTACCACTAATGGGAATATAAATTGGTGCAGCCACTATGGAAAATAGTATGGAGGTTCTTCAAAAAATTAAAAAGAGAAATACTTTATGATCCAGCAATTGTACTTCTGGGTATATCTCCAAAGGAAACGAAATCAAGATCTCGAAGAGATATTAGCACTCCCATGTTTATTGCAGCATTATTCACAATAGTCAAGATATAAAAGCCTAAATATTTGTTGATTGTTGAATGGATAATGAGAATGTAATACATACATATATATGTGCATACACACACACACAATATACATGTATACACACATACATACTGGAATATTTTTCAGCTTTAAAGATGAAGGGAATCCTGCCATTTGTGGAAACATGGATGAACCTGGAAGACTTTATGCTAAATGAAATCAGTCAGACTCAGAGAGAGAAATGCTGCATGATCTCACTTATATGTAAAATCAATGACTTCTTAACTGCTAAATCAACTGGCCCTTTTTAGCTTCTGTGTTACCTAATTTTTAGATGTGTTTGTTGTTGCTGATTACTTTCTCTCATAAACCCTCACCTCCTTTCACTTTTTTGAAATGACATTTCTGGATTTTCTCCTTGTCGGCCTTTGACAGTTTATTCTCCTTTTCTTCAGGCTTTCTCTTGAATCAAAATTCTGATGATCCTTGGGGAACATCTTACTCTCCTTGGATAGAATTTCCTCTCGGCTTCAACTATTGATGATGATTCTTAAATCTTATTTTCAGTATATAACTCTCCTTTGAGAGTTAGACTTTAAATTTCCAACAATCTCCTTGTCATCCTCAAATGAAAACTCCCTCAGCACATAAAACTCAAAATGGGAGTTATCATCTCTCTCATTTCCTTAACATTCATCTCTCCATTCTGGTACCCTCATGCTCCCAGTTCGTGGCACTCTCATTTTTCTTGTTACTAGTGGGAGGCATCCTTGAATCTTTCTTCCTCCTTACTGTGAATGGTATTACCAATACTTGGTTTTCAGCCCATTCTTAGACACATGGACAATCCCATGTCCCAGACCCCTTACAATTAGTCTGAGCCTTGTGACTAATTCTAATCAGTTGGCTCTAGCCAAAGTGACAGGTGTTACTGAAATCCAAAGCCAGTGTCTGAATCTCCATGTTCTTTTCCCTTTTTATAATGACCCAAGAAGCTCTCTTTTCCAGATGGTGCTGTTATATGATTATAGAATCTTCATCAACTGGGTCCCTGAGTGATTCTGTGGAGCAGAACCGCTCCTCTGTATCAACTTATGGTAGACATTTAATATAAACAGGGTAGAAACCTTTTAAGTAATTGAGATTTTGGTGTGTATTTCTGACCTAGATTTACCACTGATACATATACCTCATTTAATAATAAAAGCTTCTTTCAAATTTCCCTTTTTCTTGTCCTTATTATCTTACTTTTATTCATGATTGCTTTTCTGGATTGCTTCCACACCTCCTGGCTGGGATCACAAAATACTCAAATTTTTATCCTTTCACATTCATCTTCTACACATCTATCAGACTGTTTAATTTAAAATACAAATATGACAATGTCACTGCCAGCTTGAATCTTTTAATGATCCCTCATTACCTATAACAGTAATTTTTAAACTTTGTTCTTTGGAACAGTTAATTGGTGTTCTAGAAAAAGATCCCTAGAAGACTAATGTCCTCAGGTTCAAGAAGATTGTGCAGTAATGTACACTGTCTTGGAGATTTACAAATGTATATTGATGGATATTAAAGTATCATGTAGTAAATAAATTAGTATAACTTTTTTAAAAATAGCCCTTCTTCCAATTATGGACTTCTAACCCTTTAGAAGAATTCTTTTAACATTAGCATATTAGAGTATTGTCTAAGCTCTTTCCCTGACCTCAAGGTTCTTTATGTTCAACTTCTGTCTATTCCTGAAGGAATTCTGCCATGTTCTGCTTCACAGTTTATGCCTCAACAACATTAAATGTGTACAGATCTTACATATGTTGTACAGGGAAGAAATTAGCTT
Source organism: Mirounga leonina (assembly GCF_011800145.1). Lineage (NCBI taxonomy): Eukaryota > Metazoa > Chordata > Mammalia > Carnivora > Phocidae > Mirounga > Mirounga leonina. The sequence continues at coordinate 42,383,329 of NW_023270323.1, forward strand.
TTGGCAGTGGACTTTCCTTCACCTGGAATGCCATAACCCCAACCCATGCCAGTCACTCATACAGCTTATGGTTAATCTTTTAGGCCAAGTTCAGATGATGTTTGTTGCAGGAGGCTGTGTTGTAAGGACGTAACATTAGAGCTCAATACTATGTGCTACCTTGATGTCTGGTGAAATTAGGAGGGCCTTCAATGACCTGCAAGGTTCCCTCTCTACTCTGCAACTGTGGATAAGGTCCCCTAGATTTCCAACTCACCTTATCATGAGGCACAGCCCTACTTACCCTTAATAATGGGTTTCAGTTCTCTGCCAGTCTGTGGAGTTATACAAATAAGCCAGTCATACCCACCCCGCCATTGTGGGAACCAGGGGGCACCTGCCCCTCTTTATAGTACAAAGCCTGCCTCATATAGCCCCTGATCATTCACTCTGTTCCTGAGTATAAGCCTCCTCCCCGTGTGACTAATAAACTGCTGTTGGTGTGTTCTGTCCACTGTCAGGGGTTAGATGTTCAGCCAACCCACAACCCTAGGGCAGGAATCCCTCTCCTGCCAACAGAATGAATAGAAGGCAGTTAAAACTGAGATCTTCCTAGCCCCATTGCCTCATGGTTCCCCTAGTTCATTCTGACCCCATAAGCATTTCAGATGTATCTTTCTTTGAACTTGCCACATTTTAACATAGTAACGTCTTTATGTGTCAGTTTCTGTATTAGATTGTGAACTCCTTGATGTCAGACACCAAGCCTTACTCGCTGTGTCTTTCACGTTGTTGTCACAATGCTGCTTGTCAGTCTGATGGAAATATTAAATAATGTGTCTTATTGAGCACTTTTACAAGTCACAGCTCAAAGCTCCACAAGGTTGATACTGTTCCTATTTAGAGATGAGGAACTCGAGCCTTAATTGAGCAATCTGCTACAACAACACAGTGTTAAGAGGCAGAGCTGGACCTTGAGCCCAGGTATGTCTCTTGACTGTCATTTTTATATGTAGATGGAGGTACTGCTCTCTGTCACTGAGTCTGTGATATGCAGGTGGCTTGGTGATGTGAGAGTGAAACTCATGCAGGTATGACTTTCCCTTTGTCCCCAAATTGGTAGGTGGAATAAAAAACAGGGGTGAAAGAAGTACAAGATACCCCACATTCTGAAGATCATCACAAACAGGTGGGACTACATTACATGTCCCTTCCTGGGTGGACTGAGAGGCAGCAGACACTGTCATTTGAATCACCATTCCCACCAGCCCCAGTAAAAAGAATGGAAGAAAGAAGAGAGAAAAGGGGGTATGGAGAGAGAGAAAGTAAAAGAGGAAAGAACAGATTGAGAAAATTGCCAGGATGTGAGTTATCAGCTAATAGAGAATGTTACGGCTGTGTCTTCACCACTTCGTGGGGAGAAAAAGGGCAAACCACTTAAAGATTGGGAATGCCTGCTAGGAAGGGACACTGCACCTCGTTCCTCCAGTGATTGTTTACTCAGGCACAGACTCCGATATGTCCCTTCCCTACAGGGAAAAGGATGTGAGGTATTATGCAGGGCAGAAGGAAGGAGGGGCCGTGGAGGAGCACTTGCCTTCCACGATTTGGCAAGATTAAGTTTCCAGTGGCTCAAGTTATAGGATCAGGGCATGAGTGTGTGTATGGGGGTGGGGAAGTGGGAGGGATAGGGTGGTAGTTGGTGGTGATAGCTGTTTATTTTCATATCAGGGAACTGTGTAATCAGGAAGCCCCACACCTCCCCAGAGTTCATTCAGATACCCAAAGAGAGAGGCAGTCTTTGATGCCTGCTGTATAAGGACATGTTTGGTCAGCCTGAGTTAGCTGGAGAAGCTTCAACACCTGACAATCACTTAGCTATTAAGCAAATGCGCTTTTCTTCCTGTATGCACATTCCCTCTCCCAATATCTAGTCTCAGAGAGGAAGGCAAGATGACAGAGCAGACCTTACCCCTTTCCTTCCTGTTGCAGCGCGGTGAACTGCAGGGCAGGGAGGAGTGGTGGGGAGGAAGACACTGGGATTTTAAACAGGACTGAGTTTTTTGTTTCTTGAGGGTATTTTTTTTTTTGGCGGGGGGGAGTAAATAACTGAAAGTGGTTGCAAAGATATGAACTTTTGCATATTTGCAAAGATAAGAAAGATTCATTAGCACACTGGGAGCCATGATTGGAAAAAAATGAAAGTTCTTCCTTTTTGTATCTGACAAGTCCTGACTGTTCAGTTAACCCATCACCTAAGCAGATTGTTAAAGTGAGAGCCGCAATTTCTTCACAAGGTGAATTTAATTCAATCAACAGACTGTGAAGAAAGATCTGTCTACTACTTAGGGGAACACCTGAGAACTCATTCCTGTCCACTAGTTGTGATCCACTCACAAGCATCTTGTATCCCTGGGATGTCAAATCCCAGAGTTTAGAGGCAACTACTTGCTTCTCCTAGAAGGGAGACCCTGGGAAGACAAGCAGCTAGGCACTGTTCTCCATCTCTAATGTTCCAGATTGTTGCCTATATTGGACAACAGAACCCATCTGCACATCACCTGGTGCACACGGCAACTTCCTGGAAACCCGGATGTCACAAATATTGTGAAGTCTCTTTCATCATGAACTTTCATTTTAGCACTTTAAACTTTACTTGATCATTATTCTAATCCTGTCAATGTTCCCATGATATATCCTTAAACTGAATGCGAAATGCCAGGATGCAGAAAGATTTGTTTACCAGATTCTAAACAGACTTTTCTTTTTTTGTAAAGTTTGAGGACAAAAATAAAATTTAATGTGTGTCTTTTTTTTAAAATAATATAGAAAATCAGGTTGGGCAAATTACTTAGGAAATTGAAGAGAAGCATCTTTATGGTATGTCTATATTTAAACTTGATTTTTGCCTCCTTTAGTTTGAGCTGTAAAATACAGTAAAAAAATGGAAAACACTGCAAAGATGAAGTCACAAAATAACCACATTTTTTTTTTTTTGCATGTTCATGGCCAGTCATTATTATAAACATTTTTCCTACTGCCACTTTATGGAATGCTGATGTCTTCACTTGTGGGTGTTATTATATTTTCATGACACCAATCATCACACGGGCTTAAGAGGGTGTAAGATTAGGCCAGAGAAGGTTCTGGGTAGGCACAGTATATCAGAACTGGAAGGGAATCTGGAAATTAACTCTCGCTTTGCCAAGTGGAAACTAAGGCCCAGAGAGATTAAGACTTGACTGAGCTCACACAATTGAGGAATGTTAAGTTTGAAATTAGAAAAAAGAATTAGATGAGGATATGGGTAGATTTGCCTGTTGACTTAATAATGGTTATTGTAAACCCTCCTGGTTTAATTCTAGGCAATATAAATTTAACTGAGGAAATCACTTCTTTTGCAGAAATGTGTGTGTGTAAATAAAAAAGAGAAGTGAAGAGGTAGTTATTACAAGTGGGGACTAGACACAACAAGAATAATTTAGTGATTAAATGAGTCCCACTGTTCATTTCACCTAAAGGGAAAACTACAGCTTAGAAGGACTATAATTTGCTCATGATCACACAGCTAGTTAGGAGCAGAACAAGATCAAGAACCTGGTCCCCAGGCCTGTGCTCTTCCCACTAAGCTAACTGCCTATATTCACTCTTTGTTAGAATTGAGAACACATTTTTAACATTCCCTAAAAGATAATAAAATTTTATTTCACTAAAAAAGACCAACTTAAATAACGTCAGTGGTCATAGACTACTGAAACTATTAGCTTTTGTAAGAACCTAGATCAAGGGTCTGAAGCAACGTATGGTGAGAAAAGCAGGCCAAAGCTTGGATAAAAAGCACAGTGCCAATTCCAAGAATCTACTGTGCTGAGAGCTTGAGCTTGGCTCCCTGTTAAGATTTCTGAGAGGAAAGAGAACTACCTGGAGAATGGTTTTTCAGCCTTGCTAATATTCTGTTTTGTGCTGGATACTTTTTGTCATAGAAGGCTATCCTTCTAGGTACAGTGGGATGTTCAGTAACACCCCTGGCCTCTACCCACAGGATGATAGTAGTACTCGAGGCCCTCTTCTGTTATGGTAACCACAAATGTCTCCAGACATTACCAAATGTTTCCTGCGGGGGGATGGGGGGTGGGGTGGGGGGGACAAAAGTGCCCCAGCTGAAGAACCGCCGGCTTAGAGTGTTAGGTCTGAGCTCATGGGTGCTGGGGAGTAGACAATACCAGTTAGGTACAGGACCAGGAGAGTGGAGAAAGGAAGCATGGCAGTTCTTGATGCAGTTACGGAATGTTTATTTCTTGACTCCCATTTAGGCTGCATATGCACACACGCCAGAGAGGAGATGTTAATCATGCGGCACACTTTTGGATGTCTACGTAAAAGAGCCTCTGGTTCTGGAGGTGGTGGTGGTGTCATGGGGCTTGAAGCGCTGCGAGAGCACTGCCTACCTCCCCAGTGCAATCTATAATTATGGCTGACGACCTAGGGCTTTAGGGTCCTATTTAAGAAAATAACCTTACCTGGTGGGACAGAAACTGCTCAAAGGAATTTGGTTGCCCTCCACTTCCTTTTGCTTACTTTCTGTGAGCCAGAATGTGGGTATGATCAGCCAGCCTTGCCCATGTGGACAAGGGCAACTGCTTAGGGGATGGCATAGCCAAGCGATGAGAGGAACCTGGGTCTTTGGACATCCTTTTGGAGCAGAGCCACTCACTCATCCTGGACTACCCGTCTACCTCTGGACTGTCACACAAGAGAAAAGCAACGGTCTTCTCTGAGTCAGTAAACTGCGCGGTTTATTTGTTCTTGCAACCTAGTCTGTATCTAACCTAGTACACAGCGACATGACTGAGGAAATTAAGTATGAAGATAGGTTGGGGACTACAAAGAGCCGCCCAATGGGACAGCAAAGGGATCTGTCGGAAAGAAGAGCCCATCAAAAGAGTTCTAGGGAACATTACCATTTGTCTGATTAGACTTTCCCTGCAATTATTGACCCTGGTCAGGTAGAAGGTCAGTTATGAACACTCCCCTTTTTGGGATAATTTAAGATTTGTATGAGAGCATAAAAGAACAGTAAGGTTTCCCTTTTCTGTCAGGTTGAGAGGTCTGCTTCCTTAGAATTGCTTTTGGCAGGTAAGGTAAGCTTTGACTTAAACTATATGCTATTTTTCTTCTATTTTCTTTCAATTCCTAGGATGATGTGTTAATGTGGGTACAAAGACATGATAGCTTCCTAAAGGTGCTTACAGTCTAATCAGGGAGACCTGAACTATATTAAGAGACACATGCTATAAAGAAGCATATGACACATTCACTGGTAAACAATAAGGTCTCTACAGAATAGTGCTTGAAATGAGTTTTGAGTGGCAGAGTAATAATAAGGGAAACGCCTACTAATTATTTAGCACATGACATGTGACAGCAGTATTTGGCAGCAGTTTTTGGATAAGCAGAGAGGAGGATAAAAGACATTTCACGTAAGGGAATAATGAAGCTTAGAAGGAAGTCAGAATGTACATGGTGGGTATGTCCAGGTGTTGCTGAAGGAAGACTTTATGCAGCATCGGGACTGGAAGACACCACATGACCTTGACACCTCAGATGATAACCTACTTACAGTGCTACAAGCTACAAGCACATTTTAATAGTCTAAAAAGCAACAGAAATGGAAGCTCAATAGCACATGAAATCAGTTAAGTAAATTGTGAAGCATAAATCATAGTACTGTTGTTGCATGGCAGAGTAATCCTTGCAACTTTTCATCATCATAGAAACTAAAGTCAAAGAAAAATGATGAGTTGTTATTTCCTGGAGAAGTCTACCCTTGCCACATGTTATTCTTCTGTTATTGAAGAATACAAGAAGAAAATATTTTTGGAAAGTGGGGGCGATATTGAGATTCTTTCCCCTTTCCACCTTATGCTATTCCCTTAATGCTAGACTTATCCACCACTTGGAGCCAGACTTCAGATCTTAAATAGTTGAATTTATCACATGGACAATGAGAAGCAATTGAGGCTTTTAAAATCAGTGGGTAGCATAATGAGAATGTCTTTATAGAGAAATTAATCTGGCTGCAGTCCTTAGACTATATGGGTGGAGGACAAAACTGGAGGAAGAGACGCTAGTTAAGATTTGTTTTTTTGCAATTATTCATGCCAATGTAATTTGAGGGCCATTAGGAAACATTGTCCTACTTGTGTGAGAGACAATTCATTTTCTGGTAGAGATTAGTTATGGGCATTTACCTCCATGCACACTGAAGAGATCTGCATCTTGGGAAAATGGCTCACTATAGATAAGTTTGGATGGAAAAGGAAGTCAGACACATTCTAGATAACAATGGCTTTATGAACCCTGGAGGTATGTCAAAATGGGGATCTGTAGACAGCCCATGGGCAGTATGAGGGTACTGCATATTAGGGTGGAGAATGTCAAAGTTAAATTTGCCTCTGACATGCTTTAACCTACTGTGTCATTCAGGATCCCAGCAGGAAACGGATGGCACCCTCAATGTTGAGGAATTAATAAAAGGGCTATTTACAACCCTGAGGACAGGGCTAGGAGAAACCAACAAGGGACGGCTACGTGTCTCTGGGCTAGTTACTGCCAGGGAGTTAGATACCAACCACTCCCAGGACTGAAGGGACAGGAGGAGAGAGCAGGTTATCTGTGCTCACAATCTAGAGGGAGTAGCTGCAGAAGAAGGCCATCAGGCAGGAGCTATGGCCTTGATAAGGAGATGGAGTCAGTCCCCAGGGAGGGAACCCCAGGAATAAATACCTTGATCTCACTCTACTCTTATTCTCTGATATTCTGCCCATGTTTCTCACTGGTAAAATTAACCAGAAAGCTGTGGGTAAGCAGGCCCATGGACACAGTCCATTAAAGTCAACCTCCCAGAGCACAGAGCAGGGTGGACAAAGGTGGAGGGAGATGGGGACTGGGGTGGGGTTGGGATGGAGCAAAGGGATGACATCTAACATGAATCGTCCTGATGTTGCCAATTACAAAAACCCAGGGTAGGAAGAGAAAATCCCTATCCAAAATACCTCTCCAATGGACTTCCTTTTAAAAGGAAAGTTATCCTGGAAATCGTAGAATTAAATGAATTCAAACTAAGTGGTAATTAACTAATGAATGAATAATAGATTAAACTGTAGGAGCCTATTGAAAGGACAAGCAAACAAATTTAAAAAAATAAACTCTGTATCTTTGCCTAGGGCTCATTGTACCTAAGCTGTGGAGATTTTGTCTGTTTTCTTATTGTAAGCAATTGTGGAGGCTGAGCCGGGATTAGAGCAAAATAGTATTTTTTTTTCAGATGAGGACTGGAGAGGTAGAAGGATGGACAAGAACCAAGGGTACATTTTCAGAGTATGGCTTACTCTTTCTCCTCTTTGGCCTATTGTTTTTGTTTCCTTATTGCATCAAGAACATATGCTGGGGTACAAATCAGCATCTCAACATCATGTTAGAATTTCTTGTTGCCATGGTGTATGTTGACTACTTAAATTTTCCCTATTTCTATTTTAGTTTGTTCTGCTTAATTCTTTAGGATTCCTGTTTTTCCGTTGTCTTCACTTTCTATCTCAAATTCCTTCTTTCTATTCTATTTTAAGGAAAGAATGAATTTTAAACAGTTTTTTAAAAGAATTTTATGCTCAACTTCTAAGTATTGCTTTTAACTTGGATTTTCTTGTTTTAGCTTTTATCTCTTATCCCCCTGACTTTCATGTTTCCAGCTTTTTATCTCACTGGTTCTAGTGCTTTTATGTTTTTTATTTATCGTGCTTTTATCTTTAATCTTTTATCCCTCTTATTTTCATGTTTTAAATTTTTTTAATCTCACTTGTTTTAGTTTTTTTCTTTTCTTTTCTGCTGTTCTTTAGGTTTACCTTAATTAACATTATATTTTTTAGGCTAAAATTTTATTTTATTTTATTTTATTATCTTTTATCTTAGCCTAATTTTATGCTTTAATTCGACCCTTAAATTTCCTCTCTGCCTTTATCATTTTACATAACTTTCTTGCCTATCACCCTTCTCTCCCTTCCTCCCTCTTTCCTCCTCTGTCTCCTTCTCCTTCCACCTCTGACTTCTCCTCCATTTCAATCTTCTCCTTTTCTTCTTATTCATCTTCCTCTTTGATCCACTTCCGCTTCTACATCTACTTCTCCTGTTTCTTTATTTTGTAATTTGTTTTTGTTATTACAAGAAGTCTAGGAGCTTGGCAACATGAAAAAAAACCATCAAATAAACTGAACAGTTTGGAAGCCTTCTCTTACTCATCTATCCCTGCAGCTACTTTTCTATTATCCCCTTAATGACCTCTCAGTTCATAGAAAGGTAGTCTCCCCCCAAATCCTTACACCAAAATTCTCATAATAATCTATAGCAATACCAGCTCCTTCTGGCCCCTCCTTTGTTGGTTGAGGTCCTGTCTTAGTCCATTCAGACTGCTGTAACAGGACACCATAGACTGGGGGTTCTTATAAATAAGAGAAATTTATTTCTCACAGTTCTGGAGGCTGGGAAGTCTAAGGTCAAGGTGCTAGCAGATTTGGTGTCTGGTGAAAGCCTGCTTCCTTCTTCATAGACAGCCACCTTCTTGCTGGGAAGTCTCATGGCAAAAGCAGCAAGGGAACTCTCTGGGGTCTCTTTTATAAGGACACTAATTTCATTCATGACATCTTGGCTCTGATGACCTAATCACCTCCCTAAGGCTCCACCTCCAAATACTATCACATTGGGGATTAGATTTCAAATACGAATTTGGGGGAACATAAATACCAGCTCATTGCAGGTTCTAAGGATAAATCATTTGTTATGTTGCTTTTCTGATGCTTGAAGTTTGTACTGTGTGATTTTAGACCATCTCTATCTCCAGTGATTAGATAAGAGTATTGTTGGTGAGAAGTCGATTAGCCTCTTCCCTCCCTTGATCTCAGTACTGTTGCTGGGGCCCCTGGTTCATAAGACAAAATTTCCTTCTGTTCTGATTCAGTGTTCTGGAAGCTAGCTATGATTGATCCTAATGTCTGTCTGCCCCTGTCAAGGTGAACACTGTTTCTCTTTTATGATCTTCTGCTTGTTCTTTCCAGCCTAGAGTGGAATTAATCACCTAAGTTGCCCTAAGTGCCATGACTGCCAGGTGATCTGATGGAGCCTAACTTCAGGGCTGCGTTTCTGTGAGCCATTTTTTTTCAAGATGGTCTTATTAACCTAAATAGAAAATTATCCCCCAGTTCATCTTTACTACATTTTACTTTAAAATGGACAGAACCTGTTATTCATTCTATTTCTATTCTGTATTGGTAACCTGGGGATCAGAAGCATAGACTGTATTATAATAAGCCTCTTTCTGCTTACTGATATCCTAAAAATGACCTGAGAAAGTGGCCATTCTTCCTCTTTTCCTTTTTTTTAAAAATTTTTTTAAAAGATTTTATTTATTTATTTGAGAGAGAGAATGAGATAGAGAGAGAGCATGAGAGGGGGAGAGTCAGAGGGAGAAGTAGGCTCCCCGCTGAGCAGGGAGCCCGATGCGGGGCTCGATCCTGGGACTCCAGGATCATGACCTGAGCCGAAGGCAGTTGCTTAACCGACTGAGCCACCCAGATGCCCCCAGTGCTTCCTCTTTTTAACCCTGGGATAAAACATCCTGTAACCAGAGTGAGATTAGAAAACAGGGAAAAATAAGATGCACTGATTTTCAGGCCTGGGATGTGCCCTTCCCGCCCCAATTACCAACATGCACAAAGCTTGGCTAACTTCTAATTATCTATCATGGTATATGGTGGTCCATGGTGTATGGTATATAACATGGTAGTCCAGAAGACAGGCTCTGGGGGAGAACTGGGTTTGAATCCCAACTCCGACACTCATTAACGACATTGCATTTCCATGAAGAAGCTACTTAAACTCTTACTCCCTCCGTTTCCTTATCTTTATAATGGGTATAATAACTTGATTAGGATGTAAACTGCTTACTACTTTACCTGGCACATTATAATTTCTCAATGAATGCAAACTATTACTATTACTTAAAACTCAGTTTAGGGGTTTCTGTCTCCATGAAATATTTCATGACTGAGCCCCATGGGTGTGTGTGTGTGTGTGTGTGTGTGTGTCTGTAGGTACCTATTATTCATTCTATTTCTATTCTATACTGGTAACCTGGGGACCCCCCCACACACACATGTTTAGACACATACCGTCTTTGTTCAATCTGGTGCGTCATATACCCCTTCTATGTAGCATTTTGTGCATATATTTTTGTGGCATTTTATAATGTCCCAGTGGTATCTGTCTACATGTAACTTTCCTGTCATTTGATAAACATCTTAACCTCAGGGATTATGTCTTAGTCACCTTTATATTTTCAACATCTGACACAAGAGCTGGTAAGCAGTGCGTGCTTAACAAATATTTAATAAAAATGATGATGAACAGTTGATGCCTGAGGACTTTTAATAACTACATCTTTGATGCCTTAAGGGAAAGGGTCTTCCTTTTACATCCTATACAACAGATGGACAATAACCTAAACTCCTATATGAACCCTGTTCTGTTCTCTGAGTATCTAGATGGATAGGGCTTCTTGTAGTTAAAATTGTGGCCAGGTTAATGGATCACTACAGAAAGAAAAATAACTCTCTTATGACCCTATAAAAATTTATGGCCAATTATAAACTATTCATTCCTTTGAAAATGTTCAAATATTACAATTCTGTGTGTGTTTAATAGTCTAGAAATGTGGGCAGATTCTGAGGTACTGTCATTAGAGATTTGAATTTTATGGCTGAGGTCATTTCCTTCATCTCATTATATCTCTCTTGCTACCACTTTAATCCCTCTTCCCACTTCATAGCCAACTTTCTATAGAGTTGTCCACAGTGCCTGCATTTCTTCACTACTCACTTACCCCACTCCAGTCTGACTTCTGTCCCATCACCCCCAAACAGTTTATGCCAATATGGCCATGACCCCCACTTTGCTATAATCAGTTTTTCAGTCCTCATTTGACTTGACCTGTCAGTAGCATGTGACTCTTGTCCTTCTTGAAACTCTACTACGTTGGCCTCCCTGACAACATTTTCTCCTAGTCATGCCCCTACTTATCTGGAAGTTCTGTTTTATAATTCTTTGAAGGCTTATGTTCTCTCAAGGCTAGATCCTAGGCCTTCCTCTTTTTTCACTCATTTTTTCCTTAGACAAGTTATCCATGATGTTGGCTTTTACAACTATCTCTACATTGGTAACTTCTGAATGTATATATATGTCCAGCCTAGACCTGTGCTTTGAACTTCAGACCCATAGTCTCACTGTGAACTTGACAACTTCAATTGATGACTAGAGCCACTTCAAGTTCAATATCTTCAACATGACCTCTTGATTCCCTCATCTAAACCTATCATCCACAGTTGCACTAGTCAGATATTTAAGAGTCATCTTTGACATCTTCTTCCCTAACTTCAGTATCTAATTTGTCATCATTTAAAAAATTTCAACACTGGAGTATCTCTTGAATCAGTTCAGTTTTCCCCATGTCCACTAATATCACTGTTTTCATGATTTTTGGGTAATGCTACTGCAATATTTTCTAAACTGGTCAAGTCTTTCCACTATGTACCTCTCCAAACTGTTTTCTGTTTTACAGAGGTGGCAGCCAGGTGACACATCTGTTCATGTGTTTCCCACATGCCCTCCCCCTTCAATTCCCTTAATGTTTTCCCATTTCTCTTGGGACAGAGATCAAGACCTTTAACACAGCTCACAAAGCCCCGAGTGGAATGTTCCCTTTCTTCTCTGACTTCTCCCTCAGGTTCTCCTCACTCTGACTCCAGACACTAGCTTCAGCTTTAGTCTCTCAAAAACCCATGTTTCTTTTTGCCACAAATCCTTTACATATCTGTTGTTTCTGCCTGAATCTGGAATACTTTTTACCATTGTTCCTTTGACTAGTTTACTATCAGTCTATAAGATATTTTCATAGGCATGTTTTCATTTAAGTCCCCAGGAAAAATTTCTTTGGATATTAAGGCCAGAAAAAAAAAAAAATCACTGGAGTTCTCTTGACCTCCTTATTTTATTTTGTTTTATTTTAATCTTACAGACACAATGAACCATTGAATGTACATTTTTCCTTCTTTTCATTAGCTTCTCGAGTGTCTGCATTGTATAATAGTTATTGGCCCAGGGTCTACAGCCAAATTAATTAGATTTGAATTCTGGCTCCTATCATTAGCTTTTGATCTTTGTCAAGTTACTTATCATTTCTGTGATTTCATTTTCTCATTTATAAAATAGAAATAATAATACTTATTCTCAAAGTGTTGTGAGAAGTAAATGAATTAACATGCACAAAACATTTACTACAATGTCTGGTGCATAGTGAGCACTTAATAAAAATTGGTATTATTATTATTTCCTATCTCATCAAAGCTTGAATTGCCAGGGTGCGTCGTGTTAAGTTACTTCTGGGTCTTAATTGCATGGATTCTTGACTCGGTGCTCCATATTACTTTGCATGTAATAACACATATAGTATTTGAAGAATAGTTCTGATTAATCAAAATCAGATTCTATAGAAATAAATTAGACTCCCTATTGTAATGATAGACGTTTTATATTAAAAAAGGAAAGATATTATTTGTAGGACTAACTGTAAAGGCATTGTGATTTACTCCATAGAACTGTATAATCAAATCAATAGCAGAAAGTATTTTTGAAGCAAGGTTTTTATCTAAACACCCACCCCAACAGAAATGTGGCCATGCACCATAATTAGAATCCAGGATTAGAGGCATGTACCTTTCATACTTGTTGTATGAAATTAGCTATTTTCTTACATATTTTAAGAGGTTGGATTCCATTTTTATTTTCTGACACCAAATAAATGGGGAAAAAAATCAACTCTGAATTGCAGTGCTCCCGCAATCATTTAAAAAACATATGGGCAAAGAATAAGGTTATTCCTTAGGTTTTAAATCCAAAAAATGATCTTTCTACTTTCTGTACTCTTTGGATTTCAGAAAATGATCTTCCTTATCCCACATCACAGATGTCTCCGTAGCTACAGACTCCACCAGCAGAATAACAAGAGGATTCTCAAGATTAGGCTGCGTCTGTTCATTTTTTTTTTAAAAGCTTGCCTGCAGAGAGTTGAAACAGCCAGTGTCTTTGTTGTATAGCGTGTGATTATATTTGGACAAATTAGGTGATTCTCTCCCTCCCCCCAACAATGTTGGTCAATGTAACAGGCTCCCAGAGTGAAACAAAATAGAAATTCATTTTTAATTCATGTCTGATGCAGAAGGCACACAGGCAGAAACACAGATCACTATTTTCTTTAAAAAAGAAATCACCATCTGCTTTGTGGAGGGAGGAATATTCAGGCCCCATCTAATTACAGCAACTATTTTCAGTTTAGGATCTTTTGACCACAGATTACCCTCAGTTTTTCCTTAAAGGGAATCTGAGGGTTTGGCTATTAGCAGAAAAGCAAAATGGGAATAGAGGCATGTTTTTGTCTAAAATTTTTAATAAGGTAAAATTGGATGTAAGGGCTAGCCCTACAGAAAACAGTATTAAAAACAAAGTAAACAGTAAAGGATTAAAAATCTTTGTATAATCCCCACAATTCCCTTAAGGATTTAACTCAGTAGCTTCACTATTTATGAATTCGTATAAAAATGGTGCCTTGATTTTACAGAATGATTTCAGAGCAATTTCCTCACTTTGGGTCATGTTTTTTCAGCTCATACAGTGCTCTCTAAGATCGTTAGGCACATTGGGAAGGCAGATTTAACTTTTCAGCCAATCAAGAACCATTGAAATGAAGTGAACTAATGCATGTGCAAGCACTTGGAAAAGTACAAAGCACTCTATAAACACAAAAAGATTTCACTGCTATTAAATAACGAATGGAAGAGTTAAGGTGGCTTTTCCGAACACTTACCTTCACTTGCAAACATTGAATAGAAAATCTCCAGATGAAAAAAATGACAAATACTCCTATCACGGTGTTCATTGCTAAGAGGTGACTTCAGACTTCACAATGCTGTCCAATCCCCTTAAGGTTCGAAACCTTTGCAAGAACTATGAGATTATAACTAAAAGCGATCAGTCCTTGAAAAATAAGAATATTTTGAGTAGCTGTTTCACTGTGTCATAATGCAGTTTATTTCATTTGATTCTCCCAGTGGGTTTAAGTATTGGGAAACTGTAGTGCAGCTAGTTCTGGTATTTCTTGGGGAAAACACAATATGAAATTCCCATGTAGCTGGGCATCAATATCCCTAAGCTACATAATTAAAACATAGAAGACTTTGGTTGCTAATAATATTAAGGTTAGCATTTTGATGGTGTTTGTGGGCAGGACTGGTCTTTTAAAAACTGAGGGGACCCATAAACAAACTGTAGATGTATCACTCAAACTCAGAAAATCCCTGAGGCTACATTTATATTCAATGTTATCCAAAATGTTGCATTGAATTTACTACTGTTATGGGCTGAATTATGCCCCCTCCAAAATTCATATGTTGTAGTCCTAACCCCCAGTACCTCAGAATGGGACTGGCCGCGTTCAGAGATAGGGTCTTAACAGAGGTAAGTAAGCTAAAATGAAGTCATTAGTGTGGATCTTAATCCATTACGACTGATGTCCTTGTAAGAAGAGGGAATTTGGATATAGACACCTACAGAGAGAGTTCTGCCTCCAGGCTGCCTCTGGACTTCAGCTGCAACATTAATTCTTCCCTGGGTCTCTGACCTGCTGGCCTGTCCTGCAGATTTCAGCCTTGCCAGCCCTCAAAATTTTGTAAACCAACTCCTTACAATGAATCTCTCTCTATATACATATACACCCATCCTATTCTGCTTCTCTGGAGAACCTTGACTAATACAATTACCTATAGACACTTATACCCTAAAAATTATGAGTACAAACTACCCCTAAATTATATACTCGTTTAGTGGCTGAGTGTATAGTTTTGGAGTCACAACGATGGGTTCAAATTTTGGCTCTGCCATTTTCTACCAATATGTCTTTGAGCACACCATTTAACTTCTCAGTTTCTTCTTTTGTAAAATGGAAATAACGGGGTTGCAGTGAGAATTTAACGAATAAAATGTTTTTAAAGCATTTATCAGAATATTTTACCACATCATAGACTCTCAAAATATGCTAGTTATAGTGATCATTGTTGCTATTATTTATATATTGTTTCAGTGATGATTCTTAGTTGTGGGCCATAGAATTGACAAGGTTAGTTTAAATAGAAAGGAATTTATTAAAAGATGTTAGGAGGCTCACAGACTGCCTGAGTATCAGGGCGCCAGGCTCGGAGTTTGCAAAGCCAGGAAGCATTGCCAAAAGAGATGCCGTAGAACTGGTCCCATGAGACCCCACTGCTATTGCCCAGGACATTTCTTCTGTCATTAACAACATCGTGGCTGGAGACCAGATGAGGCCCCTAGAACCATTCTAACAGCTGCTGTTATGAGGCCATTCTGGTCATGGTGGATTCTCTGTGCTCCTTTCCTCTTTATGTCACAAACTTCTGATTTGATATTTGCAACATGTATGAGTCAGTGGTAGAACCTAGGTCTGTCTCATGTCCAGATGCAAGGGGGGCTGGGAAAATGAGTATCAGGGATTTTCAGTTTTGATACCGAGAGAAAGGCTCTGCCTTACAGGATATGGGGGTGGGGTGGGGGGGGTATATAAGACAGAAATGCTGAGTATTGAAAAAGTGACCAATATTTACCATATGTAAAAATGGATATTTAGAATCAGCTGACCACTGGTCAGAGAAACTCTTCTCTTTACTACTTTTTTTTAAATAATTCTTTTCTAATCTCTCTTTCCTTTTCCACCATTGCTTCGGACAACTCCCAAACTCCTATGCCCAAACTTCTCAACCTTTTTGTGTATGTTGAGTTGGTTTAGGAAATTCTGTGTGACAAGCATCACATGATGGGTCTAACATTATTTCATTGCTTATGAAGATATTTCATTATGATTGCTGGGAAAAGCACTTCATTACAAGAGAAAAAGGTATTGAGAAACATGAATTTTGGAATCTGAAAGAGCAGTTGGTATTCTGCCTTCAGCTCAGCATTACAGTGACCACTGGCATATTTTTTTATGTTGGGTCTTCATTTCTCCATTTGTAAAAGAGGAATAACAATAAATTGATGACCCTGAAGGATATTTGTGAGAATTGGGCATAATGTATGTCACGTAGTGTGGAACTAGGCAAAAATGGGAGCTGCTGTAATCATTTCTCTTCGGGGCATCAAAAAGACCAATGAAACAATATTTTAAATTTGATTTTATCAGATTTTTATCCACAGAGCAACAACAAATAAATGTCAATTATTTTGAATGGTTCCTTTTCTCCTGGGTGACATTACATGATGGAAACTTTTTGGATAAAAAACCAGTTTTCTTTTTTTTTTTTTAAAGATTTTATTTATTCATTTGAGAGAGAGAGCACGAGCAAAAGAGCACAAGCAGGGGGAGCGGCAGAGGGAGAGGAAGAAGCAGACTCCCCACTGAGCAGGGGACCCCATGTGGGGCTCCATCTCAGAACTCTGAGATCATGACCTGAGCCCAAGGCAGCCACTTAACCAACTGAACCATCCAGGCACCCCCCAAAAAACAGTTTCCTTTTTTTTTTTTTTTAAAGCTCAATCAACATTTCCCAAGGCCTTTTTATAAAGGTTTAGGACCCACTCTCTCCTGCCAAATCAAACCAGCACCCTCACCACACAAGGAGCACAAAAGCTATCTTACCTATGACAAATCTTTTCAACTCCTAAACATAGTATTTCCCCATTTCTCCTTTTGTCTTCAGTACAAGTGCAGCTAGAGAGGCACTGAAGACAAGATTGAGTGAGTACCTGATTGGCCAGTCAGTCAAGAGATCTTTACCTAAAATTTGCACCTTGGAAGAATGTTTGGAGACCAAAATTTGAGGAACAGAGGATATTCCTATAATAGCAAACTGACTTTCCTAAATACATGCACGCACACAATAATTTTCTTAAAAAAAATTTTTTTTTTTTTGGTTTGTTTGCATCCTGAAAATTAATGTGGGCGAGTCATACCTATTTGCTCATTCCTTTATTGGAGGATTCATTTAATGAGTAATTGTCAATTGCAAAGCCAGATAGTGGTTTATAGATCAGCTGACAGCTAGCCTGTGATATTTCTCATGTGTATTTGGTCTTTGTTCAAAGTTACTGGCTCACAGCTCCCCAAACCCTTGGAATTCCTGAGATAAGAACAATGGGAACATCTTTTGTCATAATATCTGATCCTTTGTCCTCAGTTCCCAAAATGCTTCAGAGCCATAAAGGTGAAATGGGTGTCTTGTTCTTCATAACAAGCCCCTTTCCACCACTACTAGGTTTATGTGAATGAGGTGACTTTGGGAAAGCACCTAAGGTTGGGAGCTGGTTGCCAGTGTAGCTAATCATGTGATTAGAGGGTTGGAACTTTCTCTCCTACCTCCTTAACCTCTAGGGAGGGGAGAGGGGCTAGCAGTTAAATTGATCACCAGCGGCCAATGATTTAATCAGTCATGCCTATGTAATGAAGACTCCATAAAAACACAAAAGGATGGGGTCCAGAGAGCTTCTGGATTGGTGAACAGGTGGAGATTTAGGGAGAGTGGTACACTCTGAGGGCATGAAACCTCTATGCCCTTTTCCTGGGCCTTGCCCTATGCATCTCTTCCATCTGGCTATTTCTGAGTTATGTCCTTTTGTAATAAACTAGTCATCTAGTTAGCAAAATATTTCTCTGAGTTCTGTGAGCTACTCTAGCAAATTAATCAAACTCAAGGGGCAGGGTATCATTGGCACCTCCTATCTATAGCTGGCTAATTAGAAGTGCAGGTGATAACCTGAACTTGTGACTGGCCTATGAAGGGGGTTGGGGAGCAGTCTTGTGGGACTGAGCCCTTCACCTGTGGGATCTGACATTATCTCCAGGTAGTGTGAGATTTGAGTTGATTGGAGGATACCCAGCAGGTAATGCAGAATTGCTTGAGTGGGAAGAGGAGGAGGAGAATTGCACTCTAGAATTGCTGAGCAGAACCTTTTACACACCTTAATCAAATTCAGTATTTTTGTTAAAAGGAAGTGTTCATTCATCCATTCAACTATTCATTCAAAACTTATTTATCAAATGCCTACTAGGTGCCAAGTAGTTTGCTACGTGCTAGTTAATGATAGACACATTCACTGCACGCTGATTATGTGCCAGGCCCTGTACTACTTGCTTTACATGCATTTAATCTTCACACAAACCTATGAGGAGCACATTTTTTTTTTTAAAGATTTTATTTATTTATTTGACAGAGAGAGACACAGCGAGAGAGGGAACACAAGCAGGGGGAGTGGGAGAGGGAGAAGCAGGCTTCCCGCGGAGCAGGGAGCCCGATGTGGGGCTCGATCACAGGACCCTGAGATCACGACCCGAGCCGAAGGCAGACGCTTAACGACTGAGCCACCCAGGCGCCCTGAGGAGCACATTGTTTTATAGATGGGGAAGCACAGGTTTAGAGGGGTTAAGTAACTTGCTTAAGGTGACATAACAAGAAAGTGGAATAGCTGTGGGGTCCATCTGACTGCAGGGCCCAAACTCAACTGCTATTTTACAACTTCTCAGGAGAGGTCCATCTTGTGACTTACACAGTTGATGAACCAAATGACTATATCAATTTAAATGTACAGCAGGAGAATTACTGCTCCCTCAGGGCCCTTGATATATCTGCACTAATGGTGCTAACAATCTCTATAAATTAGGAAAACAGTAATTAGGCCTACCAAGTTGGAATCCAGGGAAAGAAATGGTACTGTAATAGTTATAACCATAGATAGGGAGACAAAAGCCATAGAAAGCAATTTATTGGCTTGCTGAACGACTCCAGGAAGTCTTTAGACTATACTGTTTCTCTGCTTTAGTCTCTAAAAAAGTAAACAATTTCATCCCCCACCTTCTGATTCTGAGGTTTTTTCATTTGTGAAAACGGAGTCTCTTCATTCTGAAAGGATATGATCAAAGTCTGAAAAAGTACAGCGGAAATATATAAAATAAGAACAAACTTATTCACATACACCTAGACAATCAAGGATGTATCCCTTGAGTTTGAAGATGATACTGCTATTCTACTAAGTGTTGAACAGAAGAAACTCTGGAAGCTAGAAAGCAGATGGTCAAGTGGAAACTGTCTTAGCACATTTAAGCAAACCAGAATCTAAGCTGGCAATGGGGAAAAGCTAAGAAGCATTCCATTTTCATTATGGAGCCTCCTCAGAAAATCTCAGCAGTTTCTGAGCACCAGCTACCTTTGAAAATCAGGGTGGTAAATGTCTAGCCACAGGGAATTCCTTAATTTAACTGTGGTACATCCCCACAATAGAACATGATGTAGCTGTATAAAAACAATGAGGAAGATCTCTATGATTGGTATGGAGGGATGCCCAAGATATATTGTTAACTGGAAAAGCAAAGTGTGGAATGACATATGGAATGTCAATCTTGTTAAGAAATGGGAAAAATAAAACTATATACTTGTATATGCTTGTATTTGCATAAAGAGACTGTAGAAAGATAAATAAGAACCTAATACAAATGGTGAAAAGGGGTGAATTTGGAAGGGAGTCTGTGTAGGGTGAGACTTCCCAATATTTACCTTTTAATTTTGTTTTTATTTTTTTAACAGTGTTAATGCATTGTTATTAAAACAATTTAAAAATAAAGTGGTGAATAACACATATCTGAAAAAGGATTGGTATTTGAAATATGTAAAACTCTTAAAAACTCAACACTAAGATGACAACCCAAATAAAAAGTAAGCAAAAGATTTGCATAGACACCTCACCAAAGAAGAAATACCGGTGGGAAATAGGTATATGAAAAGATGCCTAACATCATAAGTCATTAGGGAATTGCAAAATAAAATGGCAACGAGTTAGCATTACACATCTACTGGAATGGCTAAAATCCAAAACACTGACAATACCAAATTCTAGCAAGGATGTGGAGCGAAGGAACTCTCATTCATTGCTGGTGGGAATGCAAAATGATACAGCCACTTTGGAAGACAGTTTGGCGGTTTCTTACAAAACTAAACATACTCTTACCATACCATCCAGGAATTGCGCTTTTTGGTATTTACCAAAATGAGTATAAAACTTATGTCCAAACAAAAACTTGCACATGAATGTTTATAGTGGTTTTATTTGTAATTGCTAAAACATGGAAGAAACCAAGATGTCCTTCAATATGTAAATGGCATAAATGGAGTATTATTCAGTGCTAAAAAGTAATGAGCTATCAAGCCATGAAAAGACATGGAAGAACTTTACATGAATGTTAGTAAGTGAAAGAAGCCAATTTGAAAAGCCTGTTTGCCATATTGCTATAGGCTGAATGTTAGTGTGTCTCCCCCCACCATCATCCATATGTTGAAATCCTAATGCTCAGTGTGCTGGTATTAGAAGGTGGAGCCTTTGGGAGGTGATTTTGATGATTAGCTCTGTTGGGCTCAGTGACCTTACAGAAGGTCCCAGGGAGCTCCCCTGTCCCCTTTGCCATGTAAGAACATGACCATCGACATGAACCAGGAAGTAGGTCCTCACTAGACACCAAATCATCTGGTCCTACGATCTTGGACTCCACCTCTACAACTGCGAGAAATAAATTTCTGCTGTTGATAAGCTACCCAATCTATGGTATTTAGTTAAAGCAGCCCAAAGAGACTGTAGAAAGATAAATAACATTTATTTATGTTATTTATTTATGTTATGTCATTACAGATGATTCCAATAATCATAAATGGTGTTTAAATCCAATCGGTGTTTCCCGATTAGAAGTCCAATCTGACATTTACCATGATCACACTACTTCATCATAAGCCTCATCATTATGAAATTTAGAATATTAGGAAACAAAAGAAATATCCTAAAATGTTGCAAAGGAGAAATCTATCCATATACAAAGATTCAAGAATTAGAATAGCATTGACCTTCTTAGTAGAATATCGGAAGTTAGACACTGGAATATTGCCTTCATAAATACAAAGGAAATTGATATCTTACTTAGGAGTCTATATACATAAAAAATTCAATCAATTGTCAGGAGAGAATAAAGGCATTGTCAGACACAAAAAGTCTCAAAAAGTTAGTCTTCCCTCAGCTACTCTCAGGAAGCTACAGGGGAAAACTCCACCAGGATGTAAATTAAGGAAAAAGATGATGTGGAATTCAGGAAACAGGCTTCCATACAAAAGATAGACCAAAAAATAAAAATCCCTAGGATAATGGGAAAGAAGATCCTAAGATGGTAATGGTGCAGGTAGGTCTGAAGAGCAATTAGTTCAGATGCAAGCAAGAGAACACAGAGTTCTAGGAAAGATGTCCCTAGGAAGATTAATTTGATAGCTCACTTGTGTGTTTGAGAAGAGAAGTACACCTAAAACAAAGAATTTGCAGATGATTTAATAATGGAAAAGAAGCTAAGTAGTACAGGAGAGTAAGTTTGGGCATAGTCTACTAAATAGCTCAGCTGTGAATAATGTTCATAGAATTGCAATAATGTGAATACTAAATATCAGCATAACTAAAAATTTATTTACAACCAGGAATTATATATTAAAAATATTAAATATTTACCACCCGGTGTGGTATGGACCACAAAACTGAGGTATAGTGGACACTGGGTAATGCTGAAGGAACCCACTGTACCAGGCATCACTCCCTTCCTTGTTGGATTGTAGGAGATTATCTGGAGGGTAGAGGGATGGTCTCTGGGTGAGGCAGGGCTAATAGAGTAGAGGTAGGTCTTGGTAGTTTCAGAGCAGCAGCTATTTTTCTACCTATAGGAAGTATTTCAATATATTTTTAAAAGATTTTATTATTTATTTATTTATTTATCTATCTATCTATTTATTTATTTATTTATTTATTTATTCATTCATTCATTCATTCATTCATTCATTCATTCATTCATTTAACAGAGAGATAGGGCCAGAGAGCACAAGTGGGACGGGGCAGGGGGGAATGACAGAGGGAGAGGGAGAAGCAGGCTCCCCGCTGAGCAGGGAGCCTGATGCAGAGCTCGATCCCAGGACCCTGGGATCATGACTTGAGCCGAAGGTAGATGCCCAACTGACTGAGCCGCCCAGGTGCCCCTCAATATTTTAATAATAGCGGATATGGGTTGATCATTAGATATTAATATTAGGGAGACGAAGGGAAGAGGTGTGTATAAGTGCTGGTGGGGGGATATGGGAGTGTATAAAAAAGGTATGTATAAAAGTGAGAAACCAAGAATTAATAGTTCAAGCGATATTATTTAGAAATGTGAAGGAAAATAAAAAGACTAAAGGGTTGAAATCAGTTACTGTTGGTTAATGGAAAGGGAGGGAGGCAGTGTGTAGATGGGGACAGAGAACTGCTGTTTTTATAACAGGTCTTGGAAAACTATTGAATTGTTAAACCATGTACATGTATTACTAATAAAAGTGAAAACAGAAAGTGAATGCCTGCTCTGGATCAGGCCCTGTGATATTGCAAGATAGATATGATCATTCCCATTTTACTGTAAGGAAGCAAAGTTAATTGACAGACCTGGTGTCTTTTCTTCTATACCATTTAGTCTATCAAGTTGGGAAAGGGAATATTTTTTATATATTAGAAGACAAATTCAAGGCGTTTACGTCAAGAAGACTTCCAAACCATTAACTTAAATTAGTTAAAGATTGATCTTGATTCATCTGAAAAATAAGTTAGCAATAATTATGTACTTGTGACGGAAATATCAAAGGAACCACTTAGGATTCATTCCCCCCAAAATGTGGCTTGACCTTACTGTCAGAGAAAATACTGAAATAGAAGGAACTTGGATGGAATTCATTATTACATTTTTATATTTTTAGTAGTCTTTGCTTAATTAAAACACATTGGAAAGCAACTGGATTTAGAAGTGTGCCAGGAAAGACCTCTGAGACTTCTATACTTTCTTCTCATTAAACCTGCATTGCTATAAGGAAATAAACAAAATATCCAAAATAAGCAAATTCAAATGCATAAACCAAAAAACTGTGACTATCAAAATATTAGTCAGACAATAGGCTAATTAGGATGTATCTATATGCTCAGAATCAGAAGAAAACAGTATCTTAAAGAAGACAAAATTATTTGGTGACGTAGGCAACAAAGTCAACAATTTATCTTGGCTTTTGGTTTGGCTGGGTTGGATATTGTTTTGTTGGGGAAACATAATAGACATGCTTGGTCTAAAATGGAAAGACTGGATGAAAATTAGATGAGGGGGGGTTCTCTATTTGGCTGGTTTGGAATAATCTTGTGATTACCTGGTTCATGATTTTCCTGTCTGACAAGGGCAGGGACCTATAGATGTGATTCTTTTTTTGACCATCATGGCACTTAATAGAGTAGCAACATGGTAGGGCACTATATCTGTTGAGTAAATGAATGACTGCAAATGAATGACCTAGCCCAGCACTCACTGATTTTTCCACAGAGCTCTAAGTTTGCAAAACCAGCATAATCTCTAATTTCTATACATTTCCTAAAATATGCAAAGAAACTTTTATCTCATTCCATTTCACTTTATTCATTCACTCAACAAATCATTATTGAAGGAATTCTCTGTCATCTTTTAGTGAAACCTAGCACAGAAGGAACCATCATTTTCTTCTCTCAAATCATGTGGAAGTTAACTGCCCACATTGACCAAGATCATGAAACATTTCAATTTACAGGCTATGAGATGACAAGGAGCTCAGAGTTGATTTGTTATCATCACATCATCAGGGTTCATAGCACTCTGAATATATTAAAAAGCATGATTACTTTCTGGATCTGGATGGCATGAATACTACAATATAGTCAAAACTTGTCAGGTGGCAGTTTTTGCTCTTTCTGGAGGCTACTATCCTGATATCATATTATTATTGTGATGTCAAGAAGGCACTTATTGAGTGCTTATATGTGGTAGAAATTTCCTTAGAGCCACCTCATGAGATAAGTATTATTGTCCCTATTTTACAGGTGAAGCCAATGAGGCACAATGTGGTGTAATGAGGAACTGCACAGGTCATAAATCTGGGATCAAATCCAGAGAAGTTTGGTTCTTACACCATTCCTTTTCTACCATGCTACAGAGGAGTTGGCTGGTAGGGCTTGTTATCTTTGTAATAAATTAAAGCCAGCTATACTAAAATTATAGACATAAATTGAAATTACTTGAGGAAATGTATATTGAAAATCCAGTCTTGAATAGAGTTAGATATATATTCACTAATGAATACCTTTAAGCCTCATTATATATATGTAATCTAATCCCCAGAGAAAAATATTTTAAATAATGAGAAAATAAGACTGATGTTCTTTTAATCAAATGAAGTATATATTTTTTCAAGCATTAAGTTAGCTGAGACCAATAATGCATATTGCAGTCATCTTCCAAACGACTGTCTTGTACTCTGAAAAGTATAGGTTATTATATTCCATCCTTAGCATTTTCATAGGCACAAAGTCAGAAAGTAGTTCTAAAATGAATTAACACCTAACAGAAGCAAAGACCACTACATGTGAGAGGTCTCTAAGTTGTGTGTATGTGTAAATATATTCTGACATATTGTCATAATCTTGATGAGAGAAATATATCACAGAGACTGAACTCCCTAGGGCCTGAGAATTAGTAACAGATCCAAAATACATGTTCTTAAAAAAAAAACCAAAAACCAACCAACCAAACAAAACCCCACAAAATACATGTTCTTTCCTCTGTTCCATTTTGAACTTGAACTTTTTTTTTTAGTAATATAGATGTTCACTTTTTTATTAGAAAAAAATTACATGGTTCCACATCACAAAATTTAACATCTTTCCATTAAACATCACACAATTCTCATCATTATGCCCTACAAACACCCTAAATAATGTGGAGTTTCTAATGCTATTCAACAACAACAGGGTCCATAAATTTTAACTAAGAAACAGCTGCAGAAATGCGTGTTGGGCAATCATCTGTGTGTGCCACAAGAGCCTGGCCCAACAGATGGTTGGGATTCTGCCTCCATGGCCTGAACTCCTCCACCTACAATCAAGTCCTTCAGACCTTCAAACTCCATTAGCAAGCAACTCCCTTTAAGAGGGAAGCTCCCAAGAGGTGAAGGAGGCAGTAGCCACTGAGAATGGAATGCCCCACACAGAGATACACATATATCTGTTTCATGAGTAATATATATATATTTTTTTCTTCTTCCTATTCTTCTCCTCCTCCTCCCTCTCCTCCTCCTTCTCCTCCTTATCCTTCCTCCCCTTTTTGCCTCCCACCTTCTTCTACTTCTTCAGGTCAGAGTCCAAGGTTTACTTTTTTCCTTCCTTGGTTTCTCCAACTCCACACGCTGTAGTTTTCTTCCATTTCTCTGGCTGTTCCTTCCTTGTCTCCTTTCCATTCTCATCTTATTCTGTGCCAGTCATTAAATATTGGAGTTCCTTGAGCCTCCTAAGCCCTCTTCATTCCTCACACTGCATCCTCTCTTCAGGGAAACTCACCTATGCCTACAGCTATGATTATCAAAATAGTCTGATGATCCACGAATTTATATCTTCAGAATAGACCTCTTTCTGTGCTGCAGACTTATCCCATACCTCAAGATATTCAAAACTACACTTGTGATCTCTTCCTTGTCCCTAGCTCAGAATTCAAAACGCCATTCTTCTAATTTTTGATGAATGACATTCTTGTTCATCCACTAATACAAACAAACCCCAGACATTGTAGGAGTCATTATGTATTCCTCCATTTCTTTCTCTCAAATTGAATTCTTCACGAAGTCCCATCTGTTTTTCCCTTCTAACTCTGCCTTGCTTCAATCTAATCCTTCCCATTTCCATCCTGGTCCAAGCTAGCATATCTCCATGGTCCATTCCAATAGTCTTCAAAATGCTTAATTTGCTTTCTTCACTCACATCAATCTGTTTTCAATACTGTAGTTACAGTGACTTTTCAAACACAAATCTTATTATGTTAGCCCTCCTTCCCCCAGCTCAAAAATCCTCCAGTGATCTACTGCTTTTAAGATAAAGACAAAATTTCTACAAGATCCTGTTGGGTAGGTCCTCTACCTACATTTCTAGCTTCAACTCATAACATGGTCTTTTTTCTCTTGCTGCTACAAACATAATAGATTTACTTCTGTCCCTCATGTTTGCCAACATTCCTCCTGCCACAGACTCTTGAATTTGATGTTTTCTCTGCCTGGACTGTTCTTTTTTCTCCTCTTTGCCTAGTTAACTCCTTCTTAGCCTTTAGATCTCTAAACAACAGACATATTCTCAAGGAAACTCTCTTTACCTCCATAAGTCCAATCCTCACTAATTTACTCTGTAATAGCATGAAGTGCCATTATTTCATAGCTATGTTTACCTTTATTGGTGCAAGTCTTTGATAAATGCCTATCTCTCTCCCCTGCCTGGAAACTCCACTAGGGACGGTAGGAGCCCTCTCTACTTTTGGTCACCACTGTCATCTAGAGTACCAGGCACCACCCAGGCTATGATAACTGCTTGCTGGATGGATTACTGAAATAATTAACTACTTAACGAAACATTTCTGATTATTTGATGTCAATTCTAGAAACAGTATATGTTTTCAAGAGGGAATATTCAATTATTCAGAGAATGGAGGAAGTCACATATTTTGGTAAGATCAAATGTAAATTTTAATAGTGTAGATAAATGTTTCACTAGGTACTGAAAGACACCATATAGATGGAGGGTCACACTCATGATAATACTGAGTGGCGGTAACTGGCTGGAGATACCAGACTGATACTTAAGATTTCAATAACTTTTCCACATAAAGTATCATGTCATCTGCGAAGAGAGAGAGTTTGACTTCTTCTTTGCCAATGTGAATGTCTTTTATTTCTTTTTGTTGTCGGATTGCTGTTGCTAGGACTTCTACTACTATGTTGAACAATAGTGGTGAGAGTGGGCATCCTTGTTTTGTTCCTGATCTTAAGGGAAAGGGTCTCAGCTTTTCCCCATTGAGAGTGATATTTGCTGTGGGTTTTTCATAGAAGGATTTTATGAAATTGAGGAATGTTCTCTCTATCCCTATACTCTGAAGAGTTTTAATCAGGAAAGGATGCTGTATTTTGTCAAATGCTTTTTCTGCATCAATTGAGAGGACCTTATGGTTCTTCTCTCTCTTCTTATTAATGTGTTCTATCACATAGATTGATTTGCAAATGTTGAACCACCCTTGCATCCCAGGGATAAATCCCACTTGTTTGTGGTGGATGATCCTTTTAATGTAGCTAGGATTTTGTTGAGAATTTTGGAATCCATATTCATCAGGGATATCGTCTGAAATTCTCCTTTTTGATGGGGTCTTTGCCTGGTTTGGGGATTAAGGTAATGTCAAGAAATTTTCAATCCAACTGTGAAAATTAGCAGTTGTGATCATGTTCATCGTTAAACTCAAAGAGATCGCGGCCTGAAACAGATCAGTAAGTTTGATTTTAACCTGGTTACATATGGCTTTCTATATTCTTTGATTTTTTTCCCCCTCCAAATTATAAACAATCACCCTTTAATATTCTCTGGGTCCTCTCAGTGTTTTCATTAAAAAAGAAGATATCCAGCTTCTGGTACTCCAACCACATAATACCATGGTAGCCCCTGACCAATTTAGGTTTCGTTTTACACCCAGGCTCAGTTCTTGTCTCACACTCTATAACTAATTGGTGACCTGCCCCAGAGCAGACAGAAGGGGGCAGTGTCAAAAAGCATGGTCTTGTGAACTGGATGGCCTGATTCTCCTTCAATCAGCTGCAGGGCTCTGAGCAGCTCACATCTGGCATCAGCCATCGGTACCTCCTATCTAGAATTAGATCATTGGGTTAATGATTCCGTAATCTTAAGATATTTATTTATTTATTTATTTATTTATTTATTTATTTGAGACGAGAGAATGAGAGAGACAGAGAGCACACGAGAAGGGGGAGGGTCAGAGGGAGAAGCAGGCTTCCCGCTGAGCAGGGAGCCCGATGCGGGACTCGATCCAGGGACTCCAGGATCATGACCTGAGCCGAAGGCAGTCGCTTAACCAACTGAGCCACCCAGGCGCCCATGATTCCGTAATCTTAAGTTCACTTTCAAACTCCATGATTCTTGTAGGAATTCCATTTTTTTAAATTGTGTTTTAGACTGTCAACCCAAATGCTTTGGTTTTATAATATAAAACAACAGCCCCTAAAAGACAGAGAATCTAGATTATATAAAGGTTAAAAACATTAGCTCTTGAGTCACAAAGACCTGGGTTCAAAGTCTCTGGCATTAACTAGGTGTGTAACTTTGAGCAAGTCACTTAAAGTTTTGAGCCTTTGTTACCACACCTAGAGCCTAATGATACTTCTTTCACAGAGAAGTTGTAAGGATAATATGAAATATGTTAACACATGTAAAGCACAACCCCTGGCACATAGCCAACAATTAAATATTAATGTAATTACAATTTTTATTTATAATAAGAGATAGTTCTTACTATTCCCTGTGACCCTGTGTATGCTCTCTAGTAAGTATAGACATCATTTTCTGGTATACACAAGACAGGTCAGGCTGCAAATCTCTGAACCTCATTTGAGAACCAAAGTCCATCAATCATTCTCAGCCATTCTCTGAATCAGAACAGCTGACAGAATCTTCAGTGAGGTCATTATTTTTAGCTTTGGAACTGTCAGAAGTCTGTAGGGGATTTTCACGCATTCAACAAATTAGCAAAGGTCATCAAAACAAATCCACTTACTGAATTCATTGGCTTGAAATCCTATCAAACTAATGCTGTCATATTAAATTCAAGAACTTTCTACTGGCACTATTTCCATAAGAAGGATCAAGTTGAATTGTGTTTAGATTTGCTCCATTGTTACTGCATTTTAAAATCATAAATTTTGACGGCAAACTGACTTGTCTCCTATCTGCAGCTCTCCTACCACGTAGTCATGTGATTTTCTGCTAGTCTAAAATCCCTCATTCTCCTTGTCTGTCCAAGTTCAGGTTCCATCTCCTTCCGGAAGCCATTCCTAAATTCTGTAACCTCTGATCTCAGCTCTGTTTGGGTCTTGATCCAGACGATTTTTTTTTTTTTTTCTTTTTTAAATTGGGTGGGTGTGATTTTGACCCTATTCAGCCCTGGACAAAGGCATTAAACATGACACAATTAGGCTCCTACATTTTCACAGATGCCCTTAATGACACTCAGCTCTGTTTGGTTGATTATTCAAGCTTGTAGAACAGCCATCTATCGGTATGACAGACTATCTACACCATGGGCTCTTGCCAGACATTATAACATTGAGCTCCTTGCTTCCCATATCGCCATAAATGTTTTGGAAGAAATACTTGAGGGTCAGACAATTAATCCATATCTCTATATACTCTAAATGATGCCTTTGAATCAAGCCAGACCACAAGGTTGCTGGATCCTTCAGCAACATCATTTTGGATCTAATATGATTGCTCTACTGAATTGTACTTTGGTGTAATGCCAAGGGACCACACTGATGGATTATGTTAAGAAAGAACAGGATGAAACTCAGAGCCGTCTTTCTGAATAACTACTGAAGAATGCTACTGAACAGTAAATTAGGTTTTGTTTTATGGACAATATGAATCCTATAAATTGATTGTGTTTACTTTGCCTTGGCCTTTAGAAAACTTGTGATAAATCTGAGGACCATTTATTTTAACCACATGGTTCACCCCTAATAGCAGATCTGGCTTTATAATTTTTCGGCCTGTAATTTCCCTTTGCCGTGGTCACCATAAATGCTTACTTTAATTCTTTTGCATTGAAAGTATTCTTATGAGGTGCCTCACATCTTTTGTAGAATGAGGCGGAAATTAAAAATAAATTCTTGATCTATTTTTTCAGTGAATTACAGCAATTATAGCTTGTGGACCATTATTTAGGAATTATTTCTTGGCTTGTGCGCTCCTTTCTTTGTTTTATGTCTCCACAACTTGATTTTAAGCCAGAGAATATTCTTTAAATTTTCTGATATCCGCCACATACTGGCAGCTCACAGGATCTTTAAACCAGACTTCGGTACACAGGTCTGCTTCTAAGTAACTGGTCATGTGATTTTTTAACCTCAATATCATTGAGCTTCATAGGATTTCACTCTTCTCATTTCTGTATGAGAGAATTGGCCTAAGTAATCTTCAGTGTCCTCTCTGGTTTTAAGATTCTGTCATAAGTGTTTATGTTCTCTAAAAGTATTTTTGCCAGACACAGATATTGTAGGACAGATCTCACTTAATAAACTCCTCAAAGACATGAATGTGACCAGGTGACCTATTTATTGCAGAGAATATTCATGAAAGGAAGAGAGATTTGTCCAAGAGAGATTTGCTTATTTATCCATTAAACAAAGAAAAGGACACTTCTAGACACTTCCAGACACTTCAGTTAGAATTTAAGCTGGAAGAACAATTACAAGTGGGCAATAAAAAGGATTTAGAAGGCCAAGGCCTTCTTAATTCTATAATTTCACATATAATAAGCACTGATTTCAGTTCTTTTAGTACAAAAGAAACAGTGGGATATTGTTGAAGGACCCTAAGATGACAGATACGACCTAGTTTCAAGTTTCACACTGATCATTAATTAAATAAACAATTTATTGCCCTTATCTATGTCCTTGATTTATCATTGATTAAAAAGAAAATTATCTGCCCATATCTGTTTTGTGAAGGTCAAATAAGACAATGCTAGAGAATACCTTTCAACAAGTACAAAGTGCTATACAAATATTGTGGATTATTGTAATCATTCACTGAGAGCATGGTTGTGAATCAAGAAATGACATCTGATGACTCAGTGGGTATTTTGGGTTTCTTCTATGACTGAACTGTATGATTTTGCAAAGTTGGCTGAAGCAATCTTAGACTCTCGATGCTCTTCAAGTTTGTGAATGACCCAACAACGTACAAGTTCTCCCCAAAATGCAAATTCAGTGGGTTTGACGACAAAGCCCTATCAAGAGGTAGGCACCAACAGGGATGGAACCATGTCTGTTTTGTTCACTGCACATAAAAATTATATCAAATATTTGCTGAATATATGGAAGGAATTGAATGATGAGGTATTCTCCCAGGCTGTGTGGCTTGCTCCTTTACTATACCAGTTAGGATATAGGATTCCAGGGTGTGCTTTATTTATTTTATTTTATTTTATTTTTTTAAAGATTTTATTTATTTATTCATGAGAGACAGAGAGAGAGAGGCAGAGGGAGAAGCAGGTTCCCAAGGAGCAGGGGGCCCGATGTGGGATTTGATCCCAGGACCCTGGGATCATGACCTGAGCCGAAGGCAGACGCCCAACCATCTGAGCCACCCAAGTGCCCCCAGGGTGTGCCTTAGAAAACTTAAAAATAATGACACAGAATTCTGAGATCACTTTGTCATGCCTATGTTTGCTTGCTTATTGTCAACTTGGCATCACTACCCCAGATATCATTGAAAAGAAACTAGATATAGTTTTGACAGAATCTCCTTCCCCAGGTTAGAGTTTTCCAAAGAGAGGGATTGGCACCAGATCTGGATGATGGAGGAGGAGAGGCCATTATTTTCCTGGGGCAATTGCTGCCAGATGCATGGAAAGGTTTTCTAATCTTTGTATATGCTCTTAGTTCTCTCTATTAAAGCCTTTACTATCTTTTTTTTTTTTTAAAGATTTTATTTATTTATTTGAGAGAGAGAGAATGAGAGACAGAGAGCATGAGAGGGAAAAGGGTCAGAGGGAGAAGCAGACTCCCTGCTGAGCCCGATGCGGGACTTGATCCCGGGACTCCAGAATCATGACCTGAGCTGAAGGCAGTCGCTTAACCAACTGAGCAACCCAGGCACCCAAAGCCTTTACTATCTTTAATATACTGAATGGTTCTTCTGTTTTCTTGACAGAATTTTGATTGGCTACAGCATCACAAATGTTAAATTTGTGAATCTAAGTTTTAACTAAGTGTATTTATATACACAGAGTCATTATTAACACTTTGGGGGAAACTATAGGATTGTTTTAAGACATTTAGGTTTTATTTAGTAAACTATTGCTTTTCAGAAATACCTTTGAGACCTAAGAAAGTAAAATGAAGTTTTCCAAAGTGTCTTATTTTGTTCTCTTAGAAGAGCCTGGTTCAACAGGGCAAAATTTCCTATAGCCTATTAGTTTGGGCTTTGCCACTTTTTAACCCTGTGTATTTGGCAAATTCATTTAACTTCTCTCTGGCTTGGTGACTGTATCAGCATGATGGGAGTCTTGACAACTATTTTACTTTTCCTACAGGCTGTTGTGGGACTCAAATGAAAATGTATGGAAGTATTTCATATATGTATTGTATATGTATATGTACATGTATATGTGTGCTATTATTCTCTAACTTTACATTCATAATTGGTCATATGCAAATAATAATGGAGATTGATAAGGATTCGATAAAAGTAACTTCCAGAGCACTGCAGCATTTCTGCCCCCTTTGAAGGTAAACATGGGATTATGTGCACACCCACCTCCATGAGACCTAGCCCAGTGGGCCCTGTCGATATAAAGGGCAGTGGCTGAGAAAGACATCATATCACAGGGCTGAAACTCTGTGGACAATGGGAACATTTGTTGCTCCAATAGGGACAGTTCTCCAACTGCTTGAGCCACAGCTCAGACCACACTGGGTGGAGGTATAAAATTGTTTTCTACTCACAAGGTCACTGTTGTGATCATGTTTTATCTTGAGGTAATTGGACAGGGACACATTAAACAAGTTTCTCAAAGCCACTGAGATAACTTCTAATTCTACATACTCATTGGTAGTGACACTATCCTGAAGTTATTGAATAAACGTGGTTAGGATTTCACACATGCCATTTATTTAAAGCATACCCTTTTTATTCATTGAACTGAGGCAAGACAGGGAGCAGGAAAGAAGACCAGAACGAACAGTTCAAGATTATTGAGTGTCTTGGTGGCATTGAACAGATCTTTCAACCCTTCAGTACCCTGTTTCATGCCTATGAAATGTGGACATATACTGGCTTGTCCTTCCTTGAGTAGTGTTAAAATTACTGGCTTTTCATAGCTTCCTCATCCAAAACAGTGTTACATACATATCTGCACCTATTCTCTCTCTCTCTCTCTCACAGACCCCTCTCCATCCCTCTATGCAGTTTTTCTTTTTTTTAATACATTTGTCATAGCATATCATACTCCTGCATTATATTTTATATCGGTGACTTTGTTTTGATTTCTTTCTATTTCCCAATAATAGATTGTAAGGTATATCTGGTTAGGGGCTTCGTTTTGTGTAGAACAGTTCTCGATACCTGATAAGGACTATAGACAGTATGTGGGTGAATGAATAAAGTTATGAGTGTCTGAATTATTAACCAAGATTTTTCTTTTTACATTCTGCTTGATTCTCCAAACTCCTGATAAAGACTAGACTCTTAAGCCCACAAAGTGATACTCTTTGAAAATGTATCAGTGGATGGGTCCCCCATTTTCCTTCCTTAAGGAAATGGAGGCTTCATCTATAATTGTGTAGGGGCCACAGTAGTTCAAATGCAATAAATGGAGATTTCCTTCCTGAGAATTAGGGGGGGAAACTGTGGGACAAATACATTGTCACATTACTTTCTTGTCTATAAAGCAGGCTGAGCAATCATTTGCATGGTGCTTCATAGAACACACAAAAGAATGCTGAAAAGTAGTCTGCTTGGCAGTGAGATGCACAGGAATAGGCTACAACCAATAGCTGTATTTAAGCTGCCAAAGATAGAGAGATGTTCCCACAGAGTCTTTTCAAGTGATCCCAAGTTAATTTAAAGGAATTGAGTCACTGGTCTGTGATTCTGACTCCCAAAAATGCACTGGACTTTAGCACTATGTTAAAATATCAACAGAATATTTCTCTAGTTATTGGTCAATCATCTAGTTTTTGATACTCTAAAATTCTTGAGAATGGCATTTGTGCATCTGTACAAATGCTACCTTAGGAATGTAGCCTTTGGGGGACTTTGGTATAGTCATCTTGTCATCCTAGAAGTATTAACAGTGTTGGGAATGAGATGTGCACAATAATCACTTGTATATTATAGAAGAATCCTAAACCTCTGGGAACTCAGAAATAGACAGATAGAGCCAAGTAGTTTCTCCGGGCACTTTGTTATCAGTCAGCTCAAGAGCAGAGGAGAAGAGGGCTTTGATTGGTTGGTGATGTACAGAAAGATCAGCTTTTTAGGTAAAAGCCAAGAGAGATGGGAGGGCTTTGATTGGTTGGTGATGTACAGAAAGATTAGCTTTTTAGGTAAAAGCCAAGAGAGATGGGAGAAAATGGTTAGAAATGAAGAGGGGAGAGTGATGACATTCCAGCAACAGTGGCAACAATCAGAGTGATGACAGGTATGACAGAACTGAGAGAAGGAAGCACTCACAATGGATATGGAAGTTGGAAGTGTTCAGGATTCTGGGGAGCAAACATCAGATTGCCCTGGACATTGGTGATAGCTGTGATCACCCCATACTGAGTAAAGTATGTTAAGCACTGTACCAGGCACTTTAGCTTTGTCTTAATGAGCTCCTATAAGGATTTATAGTCTCTCTATTCTTCTATCTTCCAGCCCTCCACGAATCCCAAAACCCTCCTCCAGTGCCCAGTGGAACATAGTCTAGCATAAGCAAAATCTCCTCCATCCTCAATGTCCTGGTCATCACCACTTGCTTCCAACAAAACCTTGTTTTCCCTTGCAAATACAGCTTACCCAATAGCCCTCTCAAAGTCCTGGCTGTTTTTCCTTCTACACCTCTGGGGTTGGGCCTGGGAGTTGCATCAAGTGACTTTCGTTTCCTCCTTTCTACAAACTTCTAACTTTGAATTTCATGTCATCTTATTGTTGTCTGCCAACCCAAGGTTAATTCTTCTCCTTTCTCTGTGTGTTTAGCTTTTTTTTCACTTACATGCTCCTGGTTTAATTCTTTGTGAATCCAATATACACACAGATTATTTTTCTATATACCAGACTTTATATTTTTTGATCTCTTTGTAATGATAATTTCCTCCATTTTATCTTACTTGTAAGGGTAGACATTGACTGTCTAAGAAAGAACTTATCACAAATAAGAGGCTTCCCATGTGAATTCTGTTGGACTGATGTATAAGACTCAGAACTTGTGTCCTGTGTCATCTTTGCCATGCTTAAACCCTCTGCATGCATTCATACATCCATATATATTCCACATACAGCTCACCTGGACTCAGGTGAGCTTGCCTTGACCTAGGTGGGTTGCTTTTCTAATGATCTACATTTTGGCAAGTAAACATAGTATCTGAGACATCCTCTCTCACCATGCTTTTGTTTTAGCTTTTGCTACTTATACTGTAGCACTTATAGTCATGTTATTATTGTTATCATCATCATGCAATTATTATTGTTATTATCATTCAATCCCAAATGGAACAAAACATAGACATTTTCAATATTGATTATGCATGAATTCTCTTCAAAGTAAAACTTTAAGAAAAGTAACTATGACCTGGTATCACAGTAGCAGAAGGATACTTCTCTTGTTTAAACTTCATGCAACCTAGGAAGAGAATTTAGTTTTATTATAACTGTACATACTGGTCAGGAAATGGTGAAAATTTAGCAAAGTCATGCTTGACCCTTTGATTATCTAATAGCTTAAAGGCTGAATGTGAAGAATCAGAAGGATAGTAGGGAGAGTATTACTTTTTATTTCTTGGAGGAGATATTTCCTAATACTTCCAATAAGATCAGATGACAGTTATGTAAAATACCTTTTCTCAAAAAGAATAAGGTAGAGTTTTGGCATATATAGCATGTTTAAATTCAAAGAGGAAGAGATAAAATAATGACAGCAACAGTGGGAAATTACAGGTAGAAAACCTTTATAGCTCAGTAGCTGGATATTGAGTGAATGCAGGTGACTTAAGAACCCATCACCATGGCAGTCAGGAGGGAGGAAGGTGATGAGGAAGTAGACACTGAGGATCTGGACAATGGCTGAGACCTTGAAACTAATGACTCTTGATAGAATTATTACTGATCCCTAATGAAGAGACTAGGTTACATTAAATGAGAACTCTGCCAGGAAAACACCTTTGTCTTGAGTTGTAAAAATATGCTTACTTGACTAGAGTACACATTTTTTAAAAATGGACACACGAATTATGTAGAAAGGGGCTTTCATCACTCCACCCAGGAAGTCACTCACAAAAATGTAGGGCTTAGGGTCACCATGATGATCAGAGTGAGAACCCATTATACCTGTCTTTGCTTCCGGGGAAGCTAGAGCTTCAGCACCTCATGAGAAATACAGTTATGACTGTATATCTGAATCACGGAAAAAGAATAAGTGATTTTTAGAATTCTCTGTTGAGAAAGATCCACATCAAAATATTAAAATAAAGTCTGGCAGACTCGGATTCTTCCGAATGACTCATTAAGTCCCAGGTCTCTAGATAGCTGAGTTGTAAACTGTTGCTCCTTCCACTAAAATCCTCTAGTTAGTGGACATAGAGTCAAGTAAAATCATTAGAATATTTTCATTATTTTTTCTGTTATTGAGATTAAATCTTTTCTGCATACAAAATATTCGCCCGCGTATTATTTTTAAGGTGGGTCTAGGAGTACTAATGACGTGCTGTATCTGGGAATCTCCTCCATATAAAAAGGTAGGCCACAAATGTTACAAGCCCGGGGTACTTGACAAAGTCTAAGCTGTTCGGGCTTCCGTGTTTGGAAGTTATTCAGGTCACCTGCAAATGACTTTTCTGCCTCAGTTAATTTAAAGCTCAAAACCCTCTTGAATCAAGTGCTGAGCAACCAGTGTGACAACAGCTTTTAGCTAATTATTTAAATCTCAGTAGGAAGCAAACAGCCTGCATATGTAGATTGAGGAACACAGGTGAGACAGGTTTTTGGTTTTTTGTTTTGTTTTGTTTTTTCTTTTTTGCTTCGGATTCTTACTACTCACTGTGGTCCATGCACCAACAGCATAGTCACCTGGTAGCAGGTGAGGAATGCAGACGCTCAGGCCCCAGCCCAAGCTCATTAAACTAGAATGCATTTTATAACCAGATCCCCAGGAGCACGTGAAGGTTTGACAAGCCGGGGCAGGGAGCGTCTCAGACAGGTGAAGGGTCTCCACCCTGCCAGTTTCTAAGGCAAGAGCAGAAACCCTTGGGCTCTCTTCCATAGAATTTTCTTTGTTGGAATTGCAGGGCTATTAATCTAAGTACTGCGAATACAGTCTATTTGAAATCAGTGCAATCACCTAGTGGGAGCCCTCTGACAAATCTGCCCTTTTACACAATCAGATGAGTGCAGTCCGTGCCTATGGGACAGGGTGCCAGGCGATAAAGATGAATACAGAAATTATTATTATATTATTTTTTGTGGTTGAAACAAACTATACTTGATTTTGGTTTGATAAACTATTCCTGTGAAAGCCCTATTGCTGTGCGTTCATTCAAATATAAATTTTAACTAGCTTTTTTCTTTCTTTAACATGAAAGCAAATGCTACTAAAGCAGCCAATGTGCATACCACTCTCTCCCAAGTATAACTCCATTCACCATAGCATCATTATACAAATTAATGTGTCATCAGTTGCATTCATATTAATACATAGTATAGGTACTGGGGCTTTTAAATTTAAGACTAGCGTCTTGTAACAACTTGACTTATTATTACATGGCTTTGAATGTCTGGTTGAAGCACTTAATTCCAGTGAAAGGCAGGGTCCATTGGTCTACCTATTTATTTCAAGGCATGCACTTTTAAAGGAAAAAAAAAAAAAAGGAGCCTTCTGCCAGAGGGGATAAAGAATAGCTTAAATTTTCTCCTTTGATCATTTCAATGATTTCTTTCTTTGAAAATCATGCTATTATCTGTTCTTTGCTGTACTTTCTTCCCTCAGTTCTGTTTCCATTTGCCTTCCCATTTAGAGAAATGGGTCTATTAGAAAGTGAGGAGCAAAAATTCAAAGCATTATAGCCTTAATGGAGTGCCTGTCAAACTTGGCTGCATATTGAAATCACCGGGGAACTAAAAAGTGGTTGTGCAAGGGCCCACCTTCTACAAATTTTGATGTTATTGTCCAGGGTGGGGTCATGGTATCAAGATTTTACAATTTTTTTTAAGTAGGGTCCATGCCGAGTGTGGAGCCCAATGTGGGGCCTGAACTCAGAACCCTAAGATCAAGACCTGAGCCAAGATCAAGAGTCAGATGCCTAACCGACTGAGCCACCCATACGCCCTATGGGATCAATATTTTTAAAAGCTCCCTTTTAAAATCTTTGATCTTAAAAATAAGAATAAAGTATTTTATTTTTTTAAAAGATTTTTATTTATTTGACAGAGACACAGTGAGAGAGGGAACACAAGCAGGGGGATTGGGAGAGGGAGAAGCAGGCTTCCCGCCAAGCAGGGAGCCTGATGCGGGACTTGATCCCAGGACCCCAGGATCATGACCTGAGCCGAAGGCAGGCGCTTAATGACTGAGCCACCCAGGTGCCCCAAGAATAAAGTAATTTAAATGAAAACTAAATTATACATATTGTCACACAGTTCCTGTATGGATGTGGTTCAGAGAATAATACAAGTCAAGACCTCTCAGGAGAATATGTCCATTTCCAAGATTATAGATGTTCATGCGTCCATATAATGAATACTGAATAGACTGAAACAACGGCCCCACTACAGTCAGTCAGGCCTAACACTATATGAAAAGGATTTTCATATATACAGATACTAGTATCTGTACTAGGGAACTAGTATTTGTAGCCATTTAGAAGAGAAAGGATTTCTGACCATTGTGTGATCTGTTGCAATTATAGAAGTGACCTGGTAAAATAAGAGTTGTTCTTTAAAATTATATCAATATTTAGTTTAGTTGACAAGAATGTCAGAAAATAAATCCCCATGTAGAAAATGAATTGAGACAGACTCAGTACAGAGGAGAAGGACCAATTAAAACCTGCTCTGTTCTTAGGTATCTAATTTGTGTTCAGATATAGCATACTTAAAAACCACCCAACTCACATACAGTGGGAAAGCTTGAGAGAAGAGTTTTCTTTTCTTTTTTTGTTTTTTTTTTTAGATTTTTATTTATTTATTTATTTTTTAGAGAGTGAGCGAGAGAGGAACAGCATGAGAGGGGAGAGGGTCAGAGGGAGAAGCAGGCTCCCCGCTGAGCCGGGAGCCCGATGTGGGACTCGATCCCAGGACCCTGGGATCATGACCTGAGCCGAAGGCAGACGCTCAACCATCTGAGCCACCCAGGCGCCCGAGAGAAGAGTTTTCTTAAGAGGCTGTAATATAAGGGCTAAATCTTAGACTTTC
The DNA here is from genome assembly GCF_011800145.1 of Mirounga leonina. Lineage (NCBI taxonomy): Eukaryota > Metazoa > Chordata > Mammalia > Carnivora > Phocidae > Mirounga > Mirounga leonina. The sequence goes on from NW_023270323.1 coordinate 42,422,791, forward strand.
ATGCCAGATTGCTTGAGTTCAAATCCCATTTGGACCACTATCATTTTGTGACTTGAGGCAAGTTACTACCACGGTACTTTGATTTTCTCCTCTATAAAGTGGGATAGAACAATAGGGTTTTGGTGAAAATTCAATGAGAAATCTTTGTTAAGTGTATGGCCCATAATGTATAATCAATAAATATTAGCTATCATTATTATTAAGTTTGGATCTAAAGTGAACCAAAGCTCTCAGTTTAGCAAGGATGTCTAGTTCTAGAAGATTGAAGTTCCATTATAAAATGTGTCTTTAAGTATTTGGTTAATACCTAAAGCATTTAGGCAAAACGATAAGCTTTATTTTGACTTCCTCTTAGGAAGCTAGTAGTAAAATTGTCATCCAACAGAGCACCACGGAGAGAAAAAATTTCTAGAAATCTAAATTGGTAAATCAGAGATCTCGTCATCAATCTACAGAGCCACTTATCCATATTTGGATAATAAACTGCCTATAGGATTGAAGTGAACAGCTAAAAGGCTAACTTTATAGTCAAGTTGATTGCAAAACTAATTTTCATAAAAAGAACTCCATTCCTCCACTGGCTTTTATTTTATAACTTTAAAGAATCAGAGACTTTTCACAAAGAGTGCTTTTTCACAGTTTCAAAGAAGCAGCCTGGAAAAAGGAAAAAATTAATTCAGAAAGTATTCCCTTCTTCCATACACCCACCCCTCTGCTCATCAAAAAAGCTACAGGCACTAAAATTCATTAACATTTCTATGAACATAAATGTGAAATATTCATTTTCATTAAGTAGTCTACTGAATATGGCAAAATCAAATTTATCTAAGGAGATATCCAATGCTGCTAATTTCCTTGACAATGGGGACATAAAGCAAGGGAAGCCATGAATCATTCATGAAGTTCAATTTACTTCTGTTATTTTTGGTGTTTAACATCCATGAATAGAAAGTGTGCAGCATGTTGTAGATGCTATTTTTAAATTATTTCAGATCAGAATTAATGATTTGGCAGGCAGCGATAAAATAAGAATGATTCAAAGGTTTTGCTTGTAATTATCCTATATTTCATATTTTTCTTGTGAGTATATGTTCATGTATTCATAACATTTTTCCTATATTCTAATATCCTTTATAAATCACAATCACTTTAGAACCAATATTTTAGGCAAGCACATAAAGTAATTTGTTGGTGATGTAACTAAATTAAATAAACTCTCTGAGTCCTAGATTTTAGGGCTTAAAGACATCTTTAAGGTTGTATAATTAACTGGCCTCTCAAAGAGGAATGTCTTTTACATTAATACTGGTAGGTGGCCATTTCCAATTAATTGAAAAGCCTCTGTGGGATGGGAAGTCTTTCTTTAGCAAAGACTTATTTCATGAATGGTCACCTTTGCTCATTGCAAATATTTCTCTTAAATTCTACATCTGCCTTCCTATAACTTCTGCCCAACCATGTGCTTGGTTATTGCTGTCTCATCAGGATTTACTTGTCACACAGAGCCACATATAGTCACCACTTAAGAAATGCCAGTTGAATTGAATTAAATGGGTTCAAATCTAGCACTCTGGTTGTGATAGTTCTGTCATCTTGACTGGGGTGCCCAGATGGTTGGTCAAACACTATCCTGCATGTTCCGGTGAGGGTGTTTTTGGATGAGAATAGCATTTTAATCAGCAGACTGAGTAAGTAGACTGTACTCCCTACTGTGAGTGGTCCTCACCCATCAGGTGAAGGCCCGAATGAAACAAAAAGACTGACCCTCCTCAGATCAGGAAAGAGTTCCTTCTGCCTGACTATCTTTGGCTGAGGACAATCAGTTTTTTCTTGTTTTCAGACTCAAATTGAAACACCAGCTCTTCCTGGGTCTCAAGCCTGCTGGCCTTCAGACTAGAACCACACCATCAAACTCTTCAGTTTGCTGACTCACACTACAGATCTTGGACTTATCAGCTTTCATAATTGTATGAGCCAACTCCTTATAATAAATCTCTCTCTCTCTCTCTCTCAATTGGTTATGTTTCTCTAGAGAGTCCTGACTAATACACTGGGCAACACCTAACGTAAGGTTTCTCTTCTATATGATAGCATTTAAAACATTTGGAAATGTCTGTTATGCCTCCCTAAAATTTTCTTTCCAGATATCTTGGTCTTCTCTGAAGATAATTTCTCTGAAGGAAATTATCTTAATATGGCATTAAGAACTGGACACATGTCTCCACATGTGGCTTTACCAGCACAGACTTTTATAGAACTGCTCCTGTCTCATGTCTGGATACTATACTTATTTTGATTTTATTTCAAGGTGTTAAATAAAGCTTAGCATTTCACTTCTGCAAACATCACATTTTCTCAGGGAATTTTCCATAGCTAAGTTGGGCCACTTTATTAGGTAGACACATTTTTCTTATCACTTGCTATTTTTTGGACGAGGAAACAATTTTATTTTGGAAATAATCCAACACGACTATGGCTTGACATTCTGTGTACATGGTGTTACTACCAAGACATTTAAATCAATACAGTGACAATATTCTGAAACTAAGAGATAGAGTAGAAAGTTCACAAAATTGAGTATGTTAAGACAATGACTAAGTTAAAAATTTCCAAACCATTTTTAAAAAAGAAACAAGTATAAAAATGACCAGGTATTATTAAATGTTTCCTTTTTTTGATAAATTGGTTGTGGTTTAGGTAGGACGGATGTGGATAGTTGATGATTCATGTGAAGCCCCCTCCACCCCACCCCACCATTGATAGTAATTCATGATATTAACCAGGCTATCAAAATTCCCTAACTGGCTCTTGGTTGACACATTTACAATCTTAAATTTTTGAGTTAGTCTTAAGGCATGAACATAGAACTGCACAAATGAAAAAAAATATTTCATTGCACATAAAAAAATCCCTGCCTTAAATTTTATCTGAAGAAATTAGAGCTAGACTTATCTTCTAAAATACAAAAGACTTGAAACATCTGGAGCCAAAAAATTTAGCAAACATACACCCCACAGGTACTTATTGTCAGGTATGAGACTAGGTTTTAGTTATTGTGTGGTGAACAAAACTCCCTCCCTTCATGGAGTTTATAATCCACAGAAAGGAAAAAAACAGTAAACATGGAAACAAATACTACTAAGTGCTATTTGGGAAACTAACAGAATTTTGAATAAAATAAATAGGGGTTCCTAGTTTAGATTGGATTCTCAGGAAAGCTTCTTATAGGAGGTGGCATCATAGGTGGGAACTATAGGATAAGGGGAAATCACCATAATGAGGAAAAACATTTCAGCCAGAAGGAACAAGATGGTGAAGATAATGAGATAGAGGAAAGCTTAGTCTGCAAGAAACAAAGAATCTGTAGTGTTGGAGTTTAGGGTAGTAAGCAAGGGAAAGACAGCTATAGATGAGAGTGGAGATATCAAGGGAGGGCAGGTCACACAGAAGCTTGAAGGTTATATTAAGAAGTATTGGTGCAATGGGAAATCTTTGAAGATTTTTAGCATAGAATATGATTCAATTTACATATTGCAAAGATCACTCTGGCTGCTGGGTACAGAATGGGTTGGGGAGAGTCAGGAGTGAAAGCAAGAAGACCAATAAAAAGATGGCTACAGAGGTACAGATCTGTGAATTCAACCGTCTTGCACAATTTTGTACCTATGAAACAAATAATGTAATATATGTTAAGAAAAAAAAGAAGAAGAAGATAGCAGGAGGGGAAGAATGAAGGGGGGGAATTGGAAGGGGAGACGAACCATGAGAGACGATGGACTCTGAAAAACAAATGAGGTTTCTAGAGAGGAGGGGGCTGGGAGGATGGGTTAGCCTGGTGATGGGTATTGAGGAGGGCACGTTCTGCATGGAGCACTGGGTGTTATGCACAAACAATGAATCATGGAACACTACATCAAACTAATGATGTATGGTGATTAACATAACAATAAAAAATTTAAAAAAAAGAAAGACAAATACTATACAATCTCACTAAAATGTGGACTCTAAAAAAAAAAAAAAAGAGAACTCACATATACAGAGACCAGATTGGTGGTTGCCAGAGTTGGGTGTGGGGGGTTGGTGAAGGGGGTCAAAAGGTACAAAATTCGAGTTATAAAATAATTAAATCATGGGATGTATTGTACAGCATGATGACTACATTTAATACTATACTGTATATTTGAAAGTTGTTAATAAAGTGAATCTTAAAAGTTAAAAAAAAAAGATGGCTACAATGATTCAGGTAAGAAGTCATGGTGGTTTGGTGGCAGTAAGGTTGGAAGAGTGGTGAAAGGGTTTGATAAATATCTTGCAAATAGAATGGATGGTACTTGACAATAGATTGGTTGGGAAGAGTGTGAGGGAAATGTTAACCACTAATCCTAGGATGCTGGTTGGATAGTGGGATTAAGAGATTAGAAAGGAAACTCATTTGGGAGAGAAAAATTGATAGTTAAGTTTTGAGCAAATTAAATGTAAGAAGTCTTTGAAACATAAAGGTAAATATGCCAAGAAGAGTGCTATATATCAGTCTGGGGCTTCGAAGATATCTGAGCTGGAGTTATAAATTTGGGGATTATTAGATAAAGATGGTATGTAAAGAGAGGCCCTTTGTAACGTTTCGGAGAACACTGCCAGTGGAGGTGGGAGATGGGTAGGCAGGTTCCAAGTTACAGTGGGTTAAGTAGAAGTTAGACAACAGACAAGACATAGACCAATCTTTTAAGCAGTTTGGAGAAAAAGAAAGCAGAGAGATTAAGAAAAGCTTAAGGAGAGATGTGGGCATAGGGCAGAGGTGTTTATGATAAGAGTTTTCAGGCTGTGAAGAGAGGTAGCAGACAGGGTGAGGCTGAGGCTCTAGGAGAGCAGGAGTAGAAGTGTGTGTGAACTTGAGAAAATCAATTCCCAGGGGAGGAAGAGATGAAATCCTGAACACAAGGGTCAGATCAGTCTATACAGGGAATAGAAGTACCTCTTCCTTTGAAATGCAGGGGGCTAACTCAGCATGGTGAAGATATAAGGAAGTCTAGAAGAAGACAGATGAAACCATTAGGAGATTTCAGACCTGAAATGGCTTCTACCTTTTTGGGTAGAGGTAACACTATCTGCTGAGATTTTCCTCAATTGTTGCTGTAAGGAATGGGAAAAGGCACTTGAATCCTCCACAACTATTACTGCAAACCCTTTCTATATCTCCAGGAAGCTTGTGGCTATCAAGCCTTCACATGATAGCTTTACTGATTTCAAATTCCAAATCCTCTTAATACTAAATTCCTTGATTGCATTTTCTATGTGCCATTAACTCATTTTATAGTAGCCCAGGGCCAAGAAGCTATTAATGGGCTCCAAGTTCAAGTAAATTTTCAATTTTACAAGGCTTTATGGCCTTTCCAATTTTACTTGACTAGGTGACATTAAAGTAAAGCAAAACATCTTTAATTTGTCTCAAAGGACATAACCAAGAAAAACATTTCCCCATCCTTGGGATAGTGATGGAAGAGAACATAAGCCAGTAAATTTTGTAAGATAGGTCAAGTTTCCACTCTATTGGTCACAAAAGTGTGATTCGTACAATCTTACATTGGCAGAATGTCCACTTTATCATTCTTATTTCACAACTAATACTAGAGCTTCTCATTTGTAATCACTTTAAAGCTCAGTTATAGTCTTCATAAACTGTCAGTTCAGGGAGAGCTGTTTCAGCAAATAATGCAATACAGGTCTCTTCATGAAGAGTTAAAAAATAGATGACTGACAGATTCAGTACTTACTGATACTTAGCAACATATTGATTATGTATGCAGGCAAAAACAAGCAAATCTCATTCAAACTCCATATTATTAAAGATTTTTTATTTATTTGACAGAGAGAGACACAGCAAGAGAGGGAACACAAGCAGGGGGAGTGGGATATATTTGCCATATGTTACTTAGTTACTTGAAGTTATTACTCTGAAGATTTAAAATCTCTTTACAGTGGTTAATTAAAAAGGGATACATTTTAAGTAAAACATTAAGCTAGGCAATGTTGTCATTTGAGGCCTTTAAATTTTTTTTTTAGGTTAACATCAATGGAATCAAGGACTACTCGGTTGCCTGCATCCACAGACTGTCTACCCTCTCTCTCCACAGTTGCAATCATTTGACCTTTGATCTAAAAGCAAAATTCTGCTTCAGCTTCTGAGATCTATTTATCAGGGATAATTTTAGGAAATACAGACCAGTCTTTGGTTGATTCAGCATCCTCAACCTAGCTGAGTGGTTCCAATTGGTATTACGCTTCTAATCATTTATGTTCTGCTGCCTTGCTCACCTACTGACTGCAGGATTCTGTGATGGAAAGTATATCATCTGGGTTTGAATCCCCATTTTACCACTATCCTTGCCCTGTGTTCCTGGGTAAGTTATTTAATTCTCTGAGCCTCAGATACATACTCTCTCAAATGTTGTTAGAAATACTTACATTCCAGAGGTGTTATATTAATGTCTAGCTTTTGTTTGGCAAGTAGAAGACAGTTCCGTTTTTTACCCCCTTTCTCCCAGGTTCCTGCCTTCATAGACTCCACATTGCACCAGTTCTCCAGGCCTGAGTTTTGCTTTACTTTAGGTAAATATCTTTAGGGACCAGATTTCTGTGAACTGCTATTGGATTACTTTGATGACGGTCACCATCTGCCTGCATTCCTACATATTAGCTGATTTTAGGGTCCTAATTACTATGCCTTATCCATCTATCCAGACAACTGATTGCATCTTACTGAATTCTCTCAATGATTATGATATGCTCGGGTCACCCCCTTTTGCCTGACATCGTTTTTATGATAACTTTGGACTATCAGGTTGCTTGGACTTCCCCCATCCCCACCCCACAAAAGTTATGTTTAATTTCTGCTTCATCTACAGTTTTTTTTGTCATTATATGATATGATAAATGGACCTAAAAGTCAACTGTTTTCTAAGTCTGAACAAAGAAAATCCCCTGCTTAAAGAAAAATATAAACCTATGATAACAGGAAAACTTGATATGCATTATAAAATAAAATATATATTTTGTGAGAAAATGCTGCTAATTTTAGTACTTGCAATCTACAACACAGAAACAATTCAAGTTAAAATTGAATGGTGTAACCAGAAAACCTTGGAATTTCAAGAGGTTGTCAAATCCTAATGCTGACCAACACAGAAGCAAAGGTAACACTCAGTAGAATCAATGGAAAAGAGGTCAAGAGTAAAAGCCAACCTGTATGGATGAGTAATGAATTCATCCTTCTCTTTCTGTATCAGTTCTAAGAGCTAAAGTTCAGCCTAATTTATTACACATCACAGCCATTAATAAATAGTTGGGTTCATATTTCATTCCTGTGGTTTGAATTTGGTTGTCATTGGCATTTAAACCAAAAGTCACCATCAATAATTTCAACCAACTTATTTATACGATGTATTTTAAAATCAGAATATTAATTAAAGAATAGCTCATGAATGATCTTGTTCATTCCAGGTTCTAGTGGGAGTAGATCAATATGTATGTCTAAATATATACAGCTCCTTCTACATAAACATTTCTATTTATTTCCAAGCCTATATATATTAAAACTAGAAAATTAATGTAATTACTTAATAATTAGACACTGGTGAATACATTTATTCTTTAATAATACTATAGGGTCACCTGAAATTTTCCTTTGCTATTTTGATGTTTAGATCTAGAACTATTTTAGATTATCTAAATAAATAGCTATTTCTCACATTACATTAAGCCATGTTATAACGCTCTGAATTACCTCCTGCTACCCTTCTGTGCCCCTGAAAACCAGGAAATTGCCTAGGCCTGGTATTCACAATAAATGGGCTCAACTGCCTGCATGTTGATGGCTGAGAAACAATGAAACAGTCAATAAGATTAAATATTAGTGACTAAAATATTCTAATTGTTAAGAAAGCAATCAATGAAAAACAGCACAAGAAGACAAACAAAAATCAATCACTAGACTTGAAAAACATGAACTCTTTGGCCCAAAGCACAAGCCTCATGAATACCATTTATCATCCTGTTCTTCCCATGAAGAAAGACAATGTGCACAAGACTCTAACATCCTGTTTTTCTAAAAGCCAACAATTTACAGTCATTCAGGTGCACAGATTATAGAACCAAAAACAATCTCACAAGGTCGTTTCATACTAACATGTTTTTCTTCTCTTATTAATGCCCCTTGGGTATTAGATGGCCTCGGGGGAAACTCCACTCTAAAGAGAAAAGCATGCATTCGTAAAATGTCCAGCTAAAATAAGTGGACTTTCTCTAACGTTTCAAAAATATAACTGCATTGAAATGACCCTTGAGCCACCAATGTGAGAGAAGATGTCACTGGACTGTGAATCTCTTGAAAAGTTGGCAGGGTGGTGTAGCTAAAAGTATCTCAGTACCAATTACTCAGTGCAAAGTTGAATTTAATTGGGTCAAGCAAACATCCCTCTTTCTCATTCCCCTGTCCAAGTAACTCACAACTTTCAATCTCCAGAGTGCAGTTCTGTTCATCCAGAGGATATCTTCGTAGATCCATCATACATGCAGCTGTGGTTGTGATCCTGTCAGGATGAGAGAGAAAAGACAGCTTCATAAGGATGATGACTTTCATTTCCAGGCTTCTCAGCCCCAAATCATGTTTACTGGTTGACATCAAAATTTTGTGATTAAAATTTTTGAAGGTGAGCAGATTAAGATCAAGTCTTTCTTTGCTGCCATTAGGTGTGTGAGCTGGCTCTGGCTTATTTATCTCCATAAGCCTAGGTCCCCTCATCAATCAAAACACCTACTGCAGGGCACCTGGGTGGCTCAGATGGTTAAGCGTCTGCCTTCGGCTCAGGTCATGATCCTGGGGTCCTGGGATCGAGTTCTGCATCAGGCTCCCTGCTCAGGGGGGAGCCTGCTTCTCCCTCTGTCTCTGCCTCTCTCTCTCTGTCTTTCATGAATAAATAAATAAAATCTTAAAAAAAAAAACCCCACCTACTGCAAAGGATGGCTATGAGGAGTAAAAGAGATAATGTGTTCAAACTCCTAGCCTGGTGGCCCATTCTTAGTTCTCCACAAATGATGGTCATGTTACAGCTGTTACTATCCCATGGTCCTTCCTATACTTACTAAAGCAATGTCTGTGACAATATTTACAGCAAGTCTGGCCTTATGAGTAGGAGGAGATCAACACTATGCATCAAAACCTACCTCCCTCTCCTACTATAACCTAGTAATAAAACAACAACAAAAATGACAAAAACAATAAAACCCATCCTCCATGACATTTGGGGCCTCACATTCATTCCCCACTATTAGCGAGACTTGTTGGATTCATCTCTGAGATCCTCACCTACCTATACTCAGCAGGTAATGTATAACCAGTAAAGAAACACTATCCTAGGATTGGTGTTCACACCTTATTTACCACCTTCTGTTCTCCGCTCAGCTTATTTGTTTATACAAATCCCAGGACCTTGACTCTAGATATCCTACTGGGGTTTCTATTATCCCTCCATTTTCTCTTGCCTGTATAAGTTTCCTAGAATGTGGAGTCTGAGAGTAACTTAAATTCCTATGGTTAGTCCATGCTTACAAACATTTGGTATTACTTAGGAATTGACAAAGTACTTTTCTTAAAAAACAAATTGCATGATCCTTCTCCACAAAGTAATGTCTAACCATAATTTAAAGAATTCAAAAGATTAAAATTTAGTTATGTTTCCTTTCTGCCTTAATCCCCAAGAGCTACAACATTGGACATTTTCCATAAATACTCTGTGTGCAAAAGAAGACAGGTATGTCTTCTTAGGGGGAAACTTCTTAGATAACATCTACTATGTCCCCTGTTCTGGACCTTGCTTGTTTTCATTAACAATGCATCTTGGATTTGGTTCCTTGTCAGTAAATAATAAGCCATCTTAAAAAAAATTTACCATAGCAGGTTCAGCTCTATGGAAATATCATGATTTATTTTTCGAATGACACTTCAGTGGGCATTTACATCATTTCTTATTTTTTTACTTTTACAGATGAAGATGCTCTGAATATACTAATATACTCTACTATGTCTGGCTATATCTGTTGGCTGTTTCTAGAACGGGAATTGTTAGGAAAAATGGTATATACACTTAAAATTTTGCTACATCACCCTTCATAGAAGTTGTGCCAATTTATACTCTCATCAACAGTATATTTAAATTCAACAAGGTGTTTCTCAAACCTATGTTTTTTTTTTGTGGCTGCTAAGACGAGTTATTATTTTGGTAATTTGTGTTAACCTAACAGGCACCTTCTTAAAAACATTATTAGGAAATACACTAACTGTTTCCAATTTCTCTTTGGCTTTCCTTACAAAAAATGAAAGTTTAGGGGCGCTGGCGTAGCTGAGTCGGTTGAGTGGCGGACTCTTGATTTCTGCTCAGGTCATGATTTCAGGATCCTGAGATAACAAGCCCCGGGGGCTTTGTGCTCAGTGGGGGGCGGAGGAGAGGGTCTGCTGTAGGTTCTCTCTCTCCTTCTCCTTCAGCCCTTCCCCTCACTTGTGCTCTCTCTCAAATAAATAAATAAATAAATAAATAAATAAAGGTTTTTTAAAAATGGAAGTTTAGCAAGATGAACATTTGCATGTTCCCTTTGAAGCCTTTCTTAGACAGGATGTTGGTCAATTTAATCAGATTTATTTTAGCTTTATATAAGAGCAAAAGGAATTTTAAAATTCAATTAAAAATTTCTTCCAAGTACTTTACAAAAAATATGAAAACTAGTTGTATTCCGGAATTTAGCACATAAAAGTATTTTACCAGATTCCTTATTGCTTCCCACTCCCATTATCACACGAATTAATTTTTCCACTTAATAATATATCATTAATTATCTTCTGTTGTCTGGAAATACAATTCCACAACATTATTTTTATGGCCTGCATGTATCTCAAATACCCTCAATAAGAGGACACAATGAATATTTAAAATGCTTTAAAAATCACCTATCTACTTTACTATATTCTTTAATAGCTTCTTATGAATTAAAAAATTCAGGAGGATATGAACATTCCCTAGAAATGAATAGTGTGGCCAGCCCTATGATTTAGCCAGTAATTCTCAACCAGGGATATTTTTCCCCCCACAGGGGACATTTGGCAATATCTGGAGACATATATTTGATCATCAGACTGGGGGCGGAGGCTTGCTACTGGCATCCAGTGGGTAGAGGCAGGGCTGCAGCTAAACATCTTACAATGCCCAGGATAGCACCCAACAATAAAGAATTATCTATTCCAAAGCGTCAGTGGTGCCAAGGTTGAGAAACCCTGCTACAACGGTGGTTTTCAAACATTTTTCCTCTGAGGATAATTTTAATAAAATGAAATCTTCTAGAGAACCTCAATATATAAAACACAAATGAAATGAAAGCCGTATTTTGTTAATATAAAATTACCTTATAAATTCAAATGTTGACATCTATTTTTTTTTCTTTTTCTTTTTTTTAAATTCTTATGTTAATCCCCATACATTACATCATTAGTTCCAGATGAAGTGTTCCATGATTCATTGTTTGTGCATAACACCCAGTGCTCCATGCAGAACGTGCCCTCCTCAATACCCACCACCAGGCTAACCCATCCTCCCACCTCCCTCCCCTCTAGAACCCTCAGTTTGTTTTTCAGAGTCCATCGTGTTGACATCTATTTTAATGAGCACAGAATTTGAAAGCAGGGGGTACAGTGAGAATTATGATCTTATATCTCTCTCAGCACCAATTATTTTTGTATAGTATCAAAAAATCCTAATAAGGAAGGAAACACTTACTTCTAAAATCTCACAGGACTGGCTATAGGCTTCCCTGAATTAGCAGGGGGGAACCCCCAGGTTATCAAGGAACCTTCTCTATAATCAATCACACTTTTACAAAGGTTCAGATACATCCCTAGATGACTGGACTCTGGCAGGTGTTTAATATGGATTAAAGGGAAGCTTTACTTGTTGCTTCATGCTCTGCATAAGTTAATCTGGTAGCAAAAGTTAATACTATGATGGTCTTGAATGCATAAAAATGTGGCATAGGATGCATTACAGTGTGTATGCTTCTTATTATAGCTTAAAATAATTACAATATTTAAAAATCAAATTAAAATAAAATATTTATGGAACTATGGAAGAGCTTTAGGGATACTTGAGAGCATCATTTGAGCCCTCTTGGTCAGCATACCTCACTTAATTGACCTCATTTTCAGACATGTGTCATCAAGTAAGTGAACCACATCATATCGGAAGAAGGACAGGCATCTTTTGTCGAATTACTGATTCCCATGTTGTGAAGCTCTGGAATTTTTACAAAGCAATTTGAAAAGCCAACAAAGCATTGTATATAAATGAATAACAAATGTTTCATAGATATGTGTCCTAGAGTTGTGAGTGACCAAAAAAAAAATCTTTTTTAAAGCATAACTGAATTTACTGTTGCTACTTGTTATGATCAATCCTTTTAGCAATCAGTAGATACAATATCTAATAGATAATCACCTTGGGAAACTATATATCACACCAGAGGCTTGCCCATGATCTAATGATTTCTCAACTAGTATCACCTGGACCAGTTTACTTCTGCCTCAAGTTTCATTATGAAACCGAGCAAAGTAAAGTAATCACAACTCAAAGAGGGAACTAGCTCTAGGAACTAGAGCTGTGAAAAGTGCCTGACTTTCTCTGAAGAACACTGACATTAGTGAAATAACTTCCTTCTTGGGATCTATCTGTTCCAAATTTCAAATACTCAAGAGGATTTCATTGGCTCAACTTGGATTAGGTGCCAACTCTTCCAAATTATTTAGTAAAAGCTGGAAGGAAAGTTGCACTCATATAAATGTTGTCACCAGGGACCCATAACGGTCTCTTATCTCAAGAAAGAAGGAATCATTGAAGCTCAGGCAGGGACCCCTACATACACAGGAATTCATACATTTATGTTGTGGCCTGTAGAAATGTATGTAACTAAGTATTGATCTCTGCTAATTTAAGGGTTTGGCATTTCTAGATTTTGAAATACTTATGGCTAAGTGAGTAGAGTGTCCTGAGCTCTTTATGAGAAAAAAAAGGCTGAGCAAGGATTCCCAGGATCATCAATAAAAAGAGAAATGTCCCTGGGCATCAGCTCTTCTGTCTTCTGGGTGAGAAGCAACAATGAATACCTCTAAGAATGACTGTTTCCAATGTTCCCATTTGTTCACTTTGCCAGATGTAATTGCTCAGCAGTGGTTAGTCACCTCCACAATTGATTAACACATCCATATGGAAATGTACTCACAGTGTGGCTGAAGCAGCCTGAAATTCTAAATCTTCTATGGAATCAAAGGTGCCAAAAATCGCAAACTGAATGGGTTGAGAGCTTCAAGACTGAAGTGGTTTTTGAATTTTGTTTTTAACTTTCACACCCAAGTCATTCATTCTGAGTGTGTGAAGACATTATTATTGGTTGATAGCAAATGAAAGTACACTAGAGTGGTACCAGCTATAGGTAAAAGCCTTAACTGACTGTTTCTCTGAACACAGACTTCCCAGAGAGCATAACACTCAGCTGTCTTCTTTCAAAGACCTTTCAAATGGCTTACATTATAATCCAATTTATTGACATTTTGAAGGTTAGGTCAGAACACTATAATAGGCTGTTAGTTAGAAACTATGGTCCCATGAGACTTTGGACTGAATGGGTATCATGTTGCTGTAGTATTCATTTATTAAGGTGTATGCTGTTTGGTCACTGACCTTAAGAGCCCCTGTAATTGCAAATCATGTATATTTGATGTCTAAGGGTAGTATGACTCTCATTGCTGAAAAAATACAATCCAGGAAGTCCTGGCCTATAAATAGATTAAAATCCAGTCTTCCCCACACCCATAAGTACACACATAAACATATGGAGAGGGCACTTTTACAAATTAAAACAATGTAAACTCAAATTAATGAACAAGTTATGTACATATGACTGAGATTTTCCTATAATCTTCCATTCTACAGGGACAAGCTCCCTGTAGAGCAAAGTTATACTATTTAATAGAATTTATATGAAAAAAAAAATATGAGGAAGGAGCCTGAAAATGTTGAATCGAAATGACACCCCTAAGATTGGTGAGATTGATGGTGAGTAGCAGTTCAAGGTTGATATCAGCATCACTTAGTGAAGTTGGTTTGAAGAATGGCCTTTTTGGTCTCTGGGCTGCATCTTTAATCTCTGTTAGGTATATCACCCAAAGAAACTGATGAGGGAAGATGGCTGGGTTAGCCTGAGTCATAACTAGTGAGTACATAGATTTTTTTCCTTAGCTAACACTTACTGAGTGGATAAAAAGAATAGGTATTATTTTCATAGTTTGCATCAAATTTTATTTTAGGTGGCTACTATGTTTAGGAAAATGCCTTGGTATTTGAAGGTGAAATCTTAAAGGTGTGAGACATGAATGATAAGAAAATGAAAGGAGATAAAACCACTATGTGAGATTTAAGAGTAATTTAAGTGTGGGGAAGGAAAATGAGGAAGTAGCAAAAATTTAAAAAACAGTTATATTTAATATTCAATTAAAAATTTTTGCATTACTATGATAATAAATTTTTCTCTACACCTAAATCAATACCAAGACACACACACACACACACGCAGGGTAAAGCCTTCTGTAAATGTTTTATTTTTATTCTCGGAAAGGGCTGAATTCCATATCTTGACAGCATTCATGGAACAGTACTCTATAAATCAAACCAATTCAGCGACAGCCAAGATTCTAAGCCATAGATGGTTGAATCATGTAAGCTCTTTGGGAAACCTCAGCAATCCTGGGAAGGCATTGGACTCCCACAAATAATGGATTGTGGATTTAAGCTACTCTTACCTAGATCTTAAGGGACAGATTGATCTTAGCTAATATTATGTTGGAATTTTATATGATGGACACTATGCTAAGCATCATGCATACTATATTAGTTTCCTATTGCTGTTGTAACAAGTTACCAAAGATTTAGTGGCTTAAAGCAACACAGATTTATTCTCTTACATTTCTGGAGGGGCAAAATCCTAAAATCAAGGTTTTAGTAGGGCTGTGCTCCTTCTAGAGGCTCTAAGGGAGAATCCATTTTCTTGCCTTTTTCAGCTTCTAGAGGCTGCTTGCCTTCCTTGGCTCATGGCCCCTTCCTCCATCTTTAAAGAGCATCATTCCAATCCCTGCTTCTGTCTTCACATCCCTTCACTCTCTGACTCTCCTGCCTTCCTTTTATAAGAAACTTTATGATTGATTGATTATATGCATCCAGATAATCCAGGATAATCTCATCTCAAACTTTTAAATTAATCATACCTGTAAAGTCCCATTGACTTGTAAGGGATCATATTCACCGGTCCTGAGAATTAGGACATGGACATCTTTGGAGGGCCATTATTCTGACTACCACACATGCATTATTTAATTATTTACAACTGCCTTATTATGTTGATGTCATTTTTATGCTATTTTCAAAGAAAAAGAAACTGACACTTAATGGGGTTAAGAAATGTTTCCAAGTTTACATAATCTGTAAATGGTAACACTGGGATTCACACTCAGATAGGCTAGACTCACGACCTGAGGTTTATTTCTCCTCAGTTACTATATTCAGGCCAAATAAATCTAAGCAGAGAGCTATTGGTTCAGTGTAGGAGTTATTTTTCCTATAAACAGTAAAGTAAATTTAAAAAAATATTAAGAATATTAAGAGTTGACCTTACCATATATATGCAGTGTTCATTATCAGTAATGATTCATCAGTAAGTCAGAACATACTTTACCCAATCAATAATGAGTGTACAAATGATAGAGGATGCACCAGGAATCATGCAATCCTGTAAGCATCAAGGCTACAGTTGTTAAAAATATCCAACTCACTTTCATGCTGTCATAATTTTTTGGAGGGGGGGGAGTTGTTTTTAGTACCATCAGGTCTCAGGATATAGAAGATACAACCACTGTCTATTGGTTTCACAAAATAGCCATACATGGTATGCTTATTTCTCAATTGGGTAAGCCATCTTTGCCATTTTTCTAGAGATGCAAATATCTTACCTCAGAGAAATGTTTATCTTATCAAGAGAGCATGGAAATCACTCAGAAGGAATAGAGTTCAATCCTACACTTATTTAGTTGGTGGCAATTTGGACAAAAGATGCCTTAACCTGGGTTGGTGATGTTCCAAGAACAGAGGTGTTATGGAGGTGGATGCAGTGTGGAACAGGGAAAGAGAAGAGAATTATTATATGCACACATAAGTTCAATGATTGGTACATAGTAGTCACACAATTAACCCTACTATTATTATTTTTAAATTATGTGCTTCTAAATAAATAAATAAACAAACACATACATACATACATACATACATACATACAAGATTACTGATACAAATACATTGTAAGATTAATGCATGGTCATAATAAAACATCTGGGAAATACAGAAAATTACAGATAAGAGAATACAAATGACACATAATCTCATTACCGTAATCTCATTAATTTCCTTTCTTTTAAGTATATTGTTTAGCAAAGTGAAATTACACTGTATTCAACAACTTCATTTGTTGCTTTTTGGTTAACCTTGAAGGTAAGAATTTTCATAAGTTAGCAATAGTCTCCATGAACATATTTTGAATGGATATTCAAGATTTTGTCATATAGATAATTGTGATACCTAACAATTCCTCTTGGATGGCATCATTAATTACTCCTTGGTTATGCTTTAAAAAATCCATGCTGAATAAATAGCATTCTCATGGCTACTCTTACATTTTTACTTTTTCTTATTTCATTCCAAGTTTCTGCTTTCTTTTCTCCGTTTTGTACTCTTACTGCTGAATGTTAATGACACCCTTCTCAGTTCAATCCCAAGCAGTTGTTTTCAGGTAATTAGCTACATACCAAATGTTGTGTAAATGAGCTCATTTTTACTCATTTCTGTCAGGATAGGGTGATTCATGAACCACTTTGTGAATATGAAAAGCTGTTCATAAATCAGAGAGTCTTGGGGCAGGGGAGCAAAAAAAAAAAAGGTAATAACAGGGCCAGAGTAATTAATAGACCCTTGTCAAGCATCCTGTGTCAACTTCAGTCATCTTTTATCTTAGATGTCTGGCTGAGTTTAAGACAGACTACTTTTCCCAAATATATCACTATATTCATATAATGGTGGAGTACAAGAGCATCCTTTAAATTTCTATTATGTTTAATATTTCCTAATAATCATTAGCTGAGATCTGTGCTAAGGGGCTGAAAAAAATATGGCTACCTCCTCCAAATCAGAGCATTTTTATTCTCATTATTTTGATCATCAGGAATTTCTGTGGTGGACTGTGAAGAATTAAAATAACTCGCCCTTAAACAATGAGAAGGGACTTAAAAATTGGAGTCAAAGTCAGATATTTACCTTGAATGGAAGACTATGACTTGGTAATCAATAAGTGCAGGTTATTTAAACACGGAGTCAGACAGAATTAGGAGGTAAAGCAAAGTTGTGGATCTTTCACAATTATTAATTTTTTTCTTGGTGTATGTTAAGTGAAAATATAGATCTTTGTTTCTTTCCAGTTTTTATTTAAATTCTAGTTAGTTAACATATAGGGTAATATTGGTTTCTGGAGTAGAATTTAGTGATTCATCACTTACATATAACATCCAGTGCTCATCATAACAAGGGCCCTCCTCTTAAAACCCATCACCAATTTAGCACATCTTCCCACCCTCCTCCCCTCAGCTTTTCTCTATAGTTAAGGGTCTCTATGGTTTGCTTTCCTCTCTTTTTTTCTCCCTTCCCATTTGTTCATCTGTTTCATTTCTTAAATTTCACATGAATGAAATCATATGGTATTTGTCTTTCTCTGACTGACTTATTTCACTTAACATAATACACTAGCTCCATTCACATTGCACATGGCAAGATTTCATTCTTTTTGATGGCTGAGTAATATCCCACCACACACACACACACACACACAGACATAGCACCTCTTCTTTATCTTTTTGTCAATTGACAATTAATAATTTTTTTGACTTATTTGCAAATATGCTCTGTTGCTTTGCCATATGATGATTTCTCCCAAAACAAGAGCTCACACATTTACTGAAAAGTAATCAGAGTAATCTTGAAACGGTATTCCTGATGGAGTAAAATAAGGTTCAGCAGTGATACAGCATTAAAATGCTACAGTGTCTTAAGACAATGGCTTTATGTTGAGAAAAATACAAAACAAAGCAAAACCCAAAGTGAATATAAGTAAGACAGGAGTATAAATTGTGCAAAGTTTCCAGCTCCCTATCTCAGTAGAAAAGCAGGGCTTGGGACATCATTCTTTTCCTTTTTAAATACATAATACTCTGTAGCTCCATCCATGTCAAAGAAACATAGGGAGAGAGAAAAAAAGGGAGGAAAACCAAGAAACAGACTCCAAACTATAGAGACCACACTGATGGTTACCAGAGGGGAGGTGGGTGGGGGTATGAGTTAAACAGGTGATGAGATTAAGGAGTGCACTTGTTGTGATGATGTATTGCATATAAGTATTAAATCACTAAATTCTACACCTGAAACTAATATTACACTGTTAACTAACCAGAATTTAAGTAAAAACTTGAAAAAAAATTAAGCTAGTTGAGAGGTGATTATGTATTCTGAAAGACAAAAATAGAAAGAGGATTTTATGTTTCCAAGTTAATGATGAAGCATTCCAGATATTACAGTAATAAAATATAATAAATAAAATAATAAAATAAAACACTGTTTTTTGTCCCTGTGCTTTTATAAGCATAAATTCCCCAAATGGAGCTACAAAATAAAATAAGGTTTCTTTTCTATTAATTTTATTATAAGTACAATGTTAAAGAGGTAAATTTTGGAGAGTTCAGTATGACCCAGCCATTCTACTTTTAGATGCCCACTCACTTGTGCACAAGGAGTCAAAAGTAGAGTGTTTATCAAGGACTCCTTGTAATAGCCAAAACAGGTAAATAGCCCAACTGTCCAGCAAAGCAAAAGGGATACACAGCTTTGGTGTATAGGCTGTGGACTACCCGACAGTAGTTAAAATGAATGAACTAGATCTACATGTATAAACATGGGGATATCTCGCATAATGTTGTGTGAGGAAAAAAAAAATAGAAAAATGCCTACAAAAAGCTACATATACAATGGAATATTACTCAGCCATAAGAAAAGAATGAAATGCTGCCATTTGCAATGACGTGAATGAAGCTAGAGAGTATTATGCTAAGTGAAATAAGTCAGTCAGAGAAAGACCAATACCCTATGATTTCACTCATATGTGGAAATTAAGAAACAAAACAAATGAGCATAGGGAAAAAAAAGAGAGAGAGACAAACCAAGAAACGGACGCTTAACTATAGAGAACAAACTGATGGTTACCAGAGGAGAGGCAGGTGGGAGGATAGGTGATGGGGATTAAGGAGGGCACTTGTTGTGATGAGCACTGGGTGATGTATGAAGTGTTGAATCACTATATTGTACTCCTGAAACTAATATTACACTGTATGTTAACTAACTGGAATGTAAATACAAACTTAAAAAAATAAAATTTTATGAGACCAATTTATATGCCTTAGGAAATCACATGTGTGTATGCATGCAGCAAAATAAAAAGAAATGTATACATTGAATTCATAAACAGCAATTTTGGCTTAGTAGTGTGTCAGCAGGGAAATGTAGGGGAAGGAGAAGCAATAAGATGGGATGGAGATGGAGTTGTAACAATCTCTGAAAGGGTTTTAACCTTCCCTCCATCTTTTTTCCTCTCTCTGTCTTCCTTCCTTTCTTCCTTCCTCTCCTCCTTTGTCCATGTATCTGAACAGATAAATCTTCAAATAACCCACTTACACTCTTATTTTAAAAGTTTTGAATTAGGTATAATATAGCTGCCTTCCTGTCCCTATCCTAGAATTACCATTAAAAAAGTAAAGGAACACAAAGTTTATCTTTCCTTCACATTCTCTATACCTAATTGGCAATTAGTAGTGGACAATGATTATAATCTTCTGAAATGAGTCCCTTCAGTTAAGAGATTTACCAACATACACAGATTTCCTCACATATATATGATATATATAACATATATATTTCATCATATATTTCTAATCACAATTTGCAATTATACACCTGTTTGTTTGATTCTTTGTTTCTTGCGTGGCTGCTTGAATAGATGGTAAGTGCCACAAGGGAAATCACCTCTTAACGATTCATTTACTGGCGTCCAATCCAGTGTCTGGCACAGAATTAAGGTATACATTCATGGAATTAATATGCAACCTCAGGAAATACTGAAATCATTACTTCTCTAGAGAAGAGAGAAAAAGACCACTGTGCTGTCTTTATTATAAGGCTATCAATGTTGCTTGGAATACAGATTGAAAATAAAGATCCATTTCACCCATGCAAATGCAATTTCTTATTAAAAAATCATTTGGGGGCATTTGCTAAGTAAACAGCCAGAGGTTATTGTCAGTTGGATAATTTTTTAGGGCCATGAAGCTGCTTTGATGCATGCTTAAATTGAGCCTGGGGTCATAGGATGTCTCATCTGTTAGGGTTTTTAGATGCCATGTGAGAGAAGAGTAGCCATAACACTAGTATTTGCATTAAATAATCCAAATGTAGATATAGGTTCACATACACCCCTTCCCTTGCTACTGAGGGAACCTATACACAGGGTCTCAAGGAATAAAAAGTTGGTTCCCTTTCTAGGAGCAAAATAGGGACTGTCATTACCAAATAGATGAATGGAAGGGGACTTAGTGGTTAATCTGTGTCAGATTTCTCTCTAGTGATTGGTGAGTGGGCCAGGAGCTGGACTTTTCTATGTGAAAAGCAAGAATTTACATGGCATGAGATTTCTGTTTTGAATCATTAAAACATTAAATTTACACCAGTATCCATTAGAATGCTAGCTTCGTAGGCAGTTAATAATTAATAATTTGGGTTGTCTGGCAGATTTTTCAGTTTAAAAAGTGAAGAAAAATGAAGGAATGTTTAGATAACTTAGAACTGAAGCATACATGGACTTAAAGGGAGAAACTTAAAAATACCTTATAAAAGGAGTAACATGCTGTTGTTCTTATGTATGTAAATTATGTATAAATAGCATAAGTGCAATTCTAACTGTCATCATCATTCTCCATTGAATATTAGCAATGCACATTTACCTCTGTTTATATCCATTTACACTGAAATCCTTAATTGATGGTTATACCTGAAGAAGGCTGTGATTAATTTCTTAAAAGACAAGTGCAATCAAATTACATAATTCACAGAAGTAGTTTTTTAGAGTAGTCCTTCCTTTTTATTTTTTATTTTTATTTTTATTTTTTTAAAGATTTTATTTATTCATTTGAGAGACAATGAGATAGAGAGAGAGCATGAGAGGGGGGAAGGTCAGAGGGAGAAGCAGACTCCCTGCCGAGCAGGGAGCCCAATGCGGGACTCGATCCAGGGACTCGATCCAGGGACTCGATCCAGGGACTCCAGGATCATGACCTGAGCCGAAGGCAGTCGCTTAACCAACTGAGCCACCCAGGCTCCCAGTCCTTCCTTTTTAAACAAAGGAAGTTTTAGTCGCTGGAAATTCAGAGTGAATAAATGTACATTTCTTCTAGTATACCGTCTCTCACCACCACTTGTCAAACTAAAAAAATAACAAAACAAAAATACTCTAAATATGCTTTACTCAGAAAGGATGCATGAGCACATACATGGGTTGTGAAGTTAAAATATTTTCTTCTAAACAAGGGAAATTATACATATAGCTTTGCCTATGTTGCATTAAACATAAAGTGATTTCTCTATTACCTCGAGAATAATAAAATTCATTATGATCATTTTCAGGTTTATGGAAACCTGAAAGTTCCAGTGAACTCTGGTAATTAATTACTCTGAACAAAAGACTGTTTTAGCACCTTGACCATTTAAATGAATAAACAAATGGGGCAGCCCTCTAATCCAACAACTGCATAAATTACTTCAAAAGACACCATAAGAAAGTGTAAATGCAAGCCACAAACTGCAGAAAAATATTTGCAAATTACATATCCAACAAAAGATTTGCATCCAGAATATATAGAGAAGCTCTTACAATTCAATAATAACACAAGCCAATGTTTTAAAGGTTAGAAGATCTGAATAGACATTTCATCAGAGAAGGCATAAGAATTAGTCCACGGAAAGGTGCCCAACGTCATGAGTTATTAAGAAACGCAAATGAAAACTGCAGAGAGAACCCTACCCACCCCGCAGAATGACTGTAATCAAAAAGATAGTAAGTAAGTACCAAGTACTGGTGCAAATGATGAAAAACTGGAATCCTCATACATTGCTGGGAATGTAAAAAATGCAGCCACTTTAAAACTCAGTTTGGCAGTTCCTTTAAAAGTTAAACATGCCATGAGAGAGGATGGACTCTGAAAAAACAAACTGAGGGTTCTAGAGGGGAGGGAGGTGGGAGAATGGGTTAGCCTGGTGATGGGTATTAAAGAGGGCACGTTCTGCATGGAGCACTGGGTGTTATGCACAAACAATGAATCATGGAACACTACATCAAAAACGAATGATGTAATGTATGGGGATTAACATAACAATAAAAAAATTAAAACACATACACACACACAAGTTAAACATGTTTGTGGGGCACCTGGGTGGCTCAATCTGTTGAGCGACCAACTCTTGGTTTTGGTTCAGGTCATAATCTCAGAGTCCTAGGAACAACCCCCCCCCCACTGCCCCACCACCACTTGCCCAGGGTCTCCCTGCTCAGCTCAGAGTAGGCTTGTCCCTCTCCTTCCCCCTCCCACCTCTGCTCCTCCTGCAAGTTCCTGGCACTCTCTCTCTCAAATAAATAAATAAAATCTTTAAACAAAACAAAACAAAAAGTGCATAAATTGGAACTACATTTTAGTACAGACCATTAGCCTGCTAAGTAAATTCAAAATGCTATACCCAATAAATCTTATTCTTTTTTTTTTTTTTTAGTAAGCTCTATGCCCAATGTAGGGCTCGAATTTATGACCTCGAGACCTGAGTCCTACACTCTACTGAGCCAGCCAGGTGCCCCACCATTAAAACTTATTCCTAAAGGGCGCCTGGTTGGCTCAGTTGGTTGGGCGACTGCCTTCAGCTCAGGTCATGATCCTGGAGTCCCGGGATCGAGTCCCGCATCGGGCTCCCTGCTCAGCGGGGAGTCTGCTTCTCCCTCTCCCGCTCCCCCCTCTTGTGCTCACTCTCTCTCTCTCAAATAAATAAATAAAGTCTTTAAAAAAAAACTTATTCCTAAATTCTAATTATTTATTAAGAAAATATTGTGCAGTAAACATGTAGAACCTAATTTTGAAAATTCCATATACATAATAATTTGCGTTTGAATAACATAATGCTTCATAGTAAAGGACTCTTGAGTTTTATATATTTTAAAATATTTGAATATAGTTTATTAGTTTAGTATTTATGAATCTTGTACCAATACTCATCAGTAATATTACAATAAATGGTACATTTGAAAACATTCAGGACTTACAATATCATTTATGTAAACAGAAGGTATTACTGATAGAAGAAAGTGTAAATAACATCTCCCTCTTAAGAGTCATGTCTCAATATTTCACATTCAGATTTCCTACACATAAACTGCTTTATTTAATAGAGAAATTTGCATGTTGCATTTAATACTGCAAATAGAAATATGAGAGGGAATAGCATATGCTCTTTGCTTATATTATTTCCCCAAATCTTCACAGTATCCCTTTATGTTGGGAATTGTTTTTGGGTGAGAAGAGAAATCTCTTTAACATTAGAGGAGGAAATCATATTATGACCATAGTTTTATGTTTTTTTGTTGACTCTGGACCTGTGGCAAAAGCATAGATCTGAATTTACAAGCACTTTATGTGTATTTGTATCTGTAATTCAAAAAGGCCTCTCATTTTGAGGGAAACCTGGGAAAGATTTTGAAATGAACCAGAAAGATTACTAGATGTCTTGTCTAGTGGTCAGGATTATCTACTTTTCATTTTCTAACAGCTATTTTGCAACTCTGTACACTGTAGAAAAATAAAAACGATGCAAACAATTCTTACCCATTGAAGTGCTATTTGTAAATTCTCTTCAGTGTGCTGTGTCTTTTCAGTCTTTTCAGTATAGTTTCCCCTTGGATTTTCCTTTTTTTTTTTTGAACTGGATGTAATATCTTACTAGTTCTCTCATTAATTGAGTTGTTGAAATCGTTGACACACGTTTGTTCTATGTTCTTACATGTTTTTTTTATGTTTGAAATGATTGTCCTTTAACAGTTTTGGTGGTAATCTATCAAGATGACCAATGGATTTACCTAACAGAGCCAGGCAAAATGTGTTACCAGAAAAGGATATCTTCCAGGTGACTTAAGCTCAGGCATATCTTTTTCTTGGCTCCCAGGGGTGAAATATGTATTTACGTAAGATCTATTTTAAGATGAAACTGAAGAATGTAACTTTGTTGACTCTGTTTCTCTTTTTATTCCTCCATACTGATTTTTTTGTTTTATTTTTGTTTCTCGTTTGCTTATGGCCAGTACGTTATTCCCCACTGCCAATAGCAGTGATTGAAAATTTGGTTTCATGGTCTGACCTTTTAATGATTTCTGTAAATAGGTTAATGGATTATAGAGTTAGAGTTCTATACTCTGTTGGATGAGAGACACTGTAGAGTCTGGTTTGTTAGTCTTTTTGTTTGTTTTATCTATTTGTCCATTTAGAGCTCAAGTCAATTAAGAATCTTGTTCCCAGTGCCATGAAAAGCAGCTGATGGATGTCTGGACCATGAATTTCTGTGTTTCAATATTATTCCTTGACCTGTGGCAGAAGTATAGATCTGAATTTATAAGCATCTTTGTGTCCTTGTATCTATAATTCAGAAGGGCCTTTACCTTTCATTATAGGAGAGTATTAATAAATTAGATTATAAAGCCTTTAATATGCCCTGATTGGTTTATTTAGATAAACAAGTGCTAATCAAAATAAAATATTCCTAAATTACTAGAAAATAAGGAAAACTGTAATTCTAATATTTTAAATGTTCTAGCCTTAAAATATTTTCTTATAGAAGCTAACACAGAAATATTTTAAGGATCTAAGTTCACCTAATTAAGTTAAATATTTGGTCAGTGGACTTTAACTCAATAATTTTGGTTTAATATAAAACAGCTATGCCTTTTCTATTTTATTAATATTAAGTACAATGCAAGCCTACATTTTATTCTACTCGTTTGCTTTCCTTAAACTTATACAAGTTTACTGACAAATAAGCTAACTTTCATATTATATAATATTTAAGATTATGAAAAATGTAAATTTGTGTTCAAATAAATTGAATCATTATTCTGACAAACTTTATTTCAACAACAATTATGTTTCATATGTCAGCATGAAGATAATTTTCATGATATCTAGCTTAAAGTCTTGGACTGATATTAAGTTGAGTTAATTAATGGATAATCATTACTGATAATTTCTAAGTAAATAAAATCCTTAAACATTAATTACTGAGCATATTTTTAAATTTATATAGCTTTGCTTCTTACTTTTTTATGCTATGGACTGGCCATAGCTTTGATGAAAAGTTTAACGAAAGTGTTTATTTTTGCCACTTTAAAAAGATATTAAAAGGATGTATATGTCTGTAAAAAGTTGTGCTGTGTGTGTTCATGAACTCTGCTAGGCTCCTGAAATACTTATGTTGGATAGATAGTTTTCAATTTTCCATACCCTAGTCGTCTTTTTTTTTTTTTTTTTATAAAATACACATTTATTTCCTTGGTTAACAGTTATAATTAATAGGACTAGCTAAGACTATTCTAGGAGTAGTAGTGACAAAGAAATACACCTGTATTTGTGTCTTCATTGTTCAAGGAAAAAAGGCTAGTTTTATCCGAAGGCCTCAAGTGGTTCTCAAATTTTTTGGTCTCCTGATACATTTATACTTTAAATCTCAATATTTACCACATTTGAAATTAAAACTGAGAAAAAATTTATTACATATTTATTGATTCATTTTAAGAGAGCAGTGATGAATGCATTGCTTGATAACATATTAGTGTTATTATAAAAATAGTTCTGACTGCATAGACCCCTTGATAAAGAAGCATTGTGCTAAAATAAGGAGTATGTATGTTCCAAAAAGCATGATAAAGAACAAACTTGGAAAGTGAATTTTATTGTCTTGATTTATAATAACTGAATCTGACAATAAGCTATGAAATGTGTTAAAATTTTAGCAAAGTTCGACTACTGTAGATGAGTTTTCTTATTGATTTACTGATTAATGCCTTTTCCTACAATGTGAAGATTATTCTTTACCTTCTATGTAATTGGCTACTTAGATAGCAAACATCTATCTCATATTTTTCTGTGCTTTGTATTTATTTTAATATGTCCTTGATTATTTAAGAAGAAGGAAAAAAAACCAAATCTGGCACCGATGACCCTATCTTATCAAATGTCCCAGAGTGCCTGGATGGTTTAGTCAGTTAAGCATTCAACTCTTGATTTTGGCTCAGGTCATGATCTTAGGGTCTTGAGATCAAGCCCCATGTCAGGCGCAGGGCTCAGCGACGAGTCTGCTTGAGATTCTCCCTCTCCCCACTCCAAAATAAGTAAATATATAAAATCTTTTAAAAAATGTTCAAGAACTGGAGGGTGTTATGCTGAATGAAATAAGTCAAACAGAGAAAGACATGTATCATATGACCTCACTGATACGAGGAATTCTTAATCTCAGGAAACAAACTGAGGGTTGCTGGAGTGAGGGTGGGGTGGGAGGGATGGGGTGACTGGGTGATAGACATTGGGGAGGGTATGTGCTCTGGTAAGTGCTGTGAATTGTGCAAGACTGTTGAATCTCAGATCTGTACCTCTGAAACAAAGAACGCAATATATGTTAAGAAAAAAAAAAAAGAAGAAGATAGCAGGAGGGGAAGAATGAAGGGGGGAAATCGGAGAGGGAGATGAACCATGAGAGACGATGGACTCTGAAAAACAAACTGAGGGTTCTAGAGGGGAGGGGTGTGGGGGGATGGGTTAGCCTGGTGATGGGTATTAAAGAGGGCATGTTCTGCATGGAGCACTGGGTGTTATACGCAAACAATGAATCATGGAACACTACATCTAAAACTAATGATGTAATGTATGGGGATTAACATAACAATAAAAAAATAAAAAAAAAGAAAGTAGATAATTGTGTGCTGAATCTGGCTTGCAAGTATAATCAACTTGAATAATTATAACAAAAACTTAGTCATCTGTCTATAAAATATGCCCTTAATGGAATTCTAGAAAACTTTTTCACAAGAGGTAAATTAATATTCATATGCCGATCAAGTGTGTACAACAATCAGTTAGATTAGGCCTACTGAATATTGCTTATTCAGGAAATAATAATGTTTATTCTCTAAATCTTGGTACTCCAACACAGGTGACTTAATGTAATATTTTTTCCTTTCGATGTATGATTTTATAAACAGAATGATAAACATATAAATTGAAAATGACTTCATACACTGTACAGAATCAACTTTATAAAATTCACTAGACCAGTAATCTAAGTATTTGTATACAAATGTTGAATAAAAAATATACAAAACTTAAAAAAAAAAGGTTCAAATCTCTGACAACTCTTTTGATTTGCCATTCTTAACTCAGATCATATATATCTACATCCATATCTACACCTACACTGACGCCTACACCTACGTCTGTTGTATCTTTTACATGTAAAACTATCTGTTGGTTTTCACAGAGAGCCCCTGAAAAAAATCACGAAGTAATTTTGTAAGAATTGCATGTGAACAGCTGTCAAGTAAGAAGATGTGCTTATTCTGCCCCCAATTAAATTTGTATTGATAAAATGTTATTAATATAATATTTCAGAAAGTGTAGGCTTTATGGAAAGTCTCTGGAAATTTGTCAGTCTCCTTGTTTTCCACCACATATATGAACCTTAGCAAAAACACTGGTTGAAACTCTTACCAAATAGCTCTCAATTTCCTATTTTTTCCTATTTTTATTAGAGTCTTGATGGTGCTTTACCTGAAGATATTAAGCATCAACAGTATAGAATTTTCAGTCACAATTTCAGTTATTATTTGAAGTGTTTACTTTCCCACAATCTCATTTCATTATTATTAATCTAGCATTTTTTTTAGGTCCTATTCTGACCCTACATGTGCTATTGAGATCTACTTCTAGACAAAACTGCAAAGTAGAGATGGCAATGTTTTAGCATTTCTCACTGCATTTGGGGGCCATATATCTCATTTGCTGATCTTGCTAATCTCAGCACAACTTAGTTCTGGTCCCTGAGTCCCATTCCCTGAGTCCAATTCCCTGAGTCTCATTCCCAAAAGTCCCATTCCCTGAAACCCATTCCCTTAGTCTTATTCCCTGAGTCCTATTCCCTGAACCCCATCTCTGGGTCCATTCTTGAGTCCCATTCTCTGAGCCTCATTCCCTGAGTCCCATTCCCTGAAGTTCCTTTCCCTGAGTTCCACCTCCTGAAGGCAATCAATATTCATTGCTATCTCATTTCTTCTTCTGGGTAGTACAAAACTATAAAATAGTTTAAGTGTAGGTGTCTATAAAAGCTCCACGGCTAGCAATAATTGAGGCAGTGGTAGGGTCAGGTTTTTGGATCATTTGTGTCTTGTTATGATTTAACTTACCAACCTCATCTATATAGAGAGAGGAAATAAGGTTAGCAAACTGTCCTGTAGCGCGCTTGGACTTCCATTGCTCACCCAGTATTCCCCTATAATTTTGATAGTGAATCTATCAATTGATAGATGAAACTCCTAAAAATAAGGCACATACTGTTTTAAGGAGTGGCCAATTTACCTTAGGGAGCACCGATAAAAGACCAACAGAAAAAGGAATTCTATGTGGTGGAGTTTAACTAATTTTCCCAGAATTCAGCCTGAAGGTTGAAAGCAGAATGGATAGGTTGTTCACATCATTTAGTCTGTTATAATCTATGAGAAGTTCCCCCAATATAGCAGCAGAGTCTTTGGTTTGTGATTACCATTTCAGATTTCAACTATAACTATGATGTAATAAGATTGCTATATGTCAGCTGGATCTTATTTCAGAGATAATACCCTTTTTTTCCCTGAATGAGCTCATTTAAAATAATAGTTTCAAAATGGAAACAAAAACTGGCAGGAATAAAAGCCCTTGAAAATGTGGCATTTCTCTAGTTTTTACTCAGACAGAATGGGGAATAGAAAGGGTCTCTGTGGACTGATGGTCTCTGTTTCACATCATCACAGATGATAATGGATCCTCAGGGAAGAGCCAAAGAATCCCTTCATTGCTGATGTGCATGTCTCCTTAGCTCAGAAGATAAAAACTCAGCCAGAAAAAAGTCTCTAGTGTTGATTCCTTCACTCACTCATATTTATTGATCCTTTCTATGCAAGGCACTGTGCTGGTAAATGTATGTGAAATAAAAACATGTAATAAGTATATAAGCTATATATAATATTAGAAATATGAGATATGGATGTAATCTTTATTCAAGAATGTGAGTCTAGGTAGTTTGCCCCTGTTTACTGTCAGTCTCCATTAATTATTGATGTTGGGTAAGTTATGAGTTACCTGACTTCTCTGTGACTCAGTTTCCTCCTTTCTAGGATTAGATAAAATAATACCTGTAAGCATTTAGAAAATTGCCTGGAAGGTCAAGGGCTCAATAATGCTTGCTATTATTATAATGATTTAATTACTTACTACAGGAGCTTCCAAATCACTGAACATCTAAGTCATGGAACTAATATATTCCAGGAGCTTCCAGACTCTTGGAAAACATCACTAAGACAGAAGTTCTGTCTTTAAGGTACAAATAATCTCATGGATTGCATAGACATATTTACATCAGTGCTCTGTGATTAGTACTAATATAGATGTGTGTGTGGGAAAGGTACTAGCTATCTATTGCTGCATAACAAATTACCCCAAAATTGAGTAGCTTAAAACATCAAACATTTGGGCGCCTGGGTGGCTCAGTTGGTTAAGCGACTGCCTTCGGCTCAGGTCATGATCCTGGAGTCCCGGGATCGAGTCCCGCATCGGGCTCCCTGCTTGGCAGGGGGTCTGCTTCTCTCTCTGACCCTCCTCCTCTCATGCTCTCTGTCTCTCATTCTCTCTCTCTCTCAAATAAATAAATAAAATCTTAAAAAAAAAAAAGATTAAAAAAAAAAGACATCAAACATTTGTTATCTCACAGATTTTGTGGGCCAGGAATCAGGCTTTGATGTATTTGGTGCCTGTGCCTCAGGGCCTTTCACAAGGTTGAAATCAAGGTGTTGGGACTGTGGTCTTATCTGAAAGCTCGACTGAGGGAGGATGCACTCCTGAGCTCACTCACATGATTGCTAGTAGGATTTGGTTCCTCACATGCTGCTGGACTGGGGCCATATTTCCTTGCTGGCTGTCAGCTGGAGCTCTCCCTCTGTTCTTTGTCACATAGGGCAACTCTCAAAAGGCTTCCATTAGAGAAAATGAGAAATAGCAAGAAAAGGCCAGCTAGATAGAAACAAGAGTCTTTTTAAAAACCTAATCTCAGAAGTGACATTATATCACTTTTGCTACAGTCTATAAATTTGAAATTAATCACTAGATATAGCCACACTCAAGGGAAGATAATTTCACATGATGTGAATACCAGAAGGTAGGAATCATTGGGATCCATTTTAGAAGCTGCTTAACACAGGGCACAATGCTGAAACAAAGAGCACAGATAGAAAGACTTTAAAAATAAGACCAACATGATCTGGATTTTAAGGCATAAGCAGTTATTCACAAGAAAGATGTAGAGAAGTGGCATTTTAGGCATGGAGGATAAAATATGAGCAAAAGCATGTGAAGGAACCTGGGTGTCATGTAAGGAACTATCTTGGTGCTTTGGTACCTTCTAAACACACAAATAAACAAACATTCCAGAGGTCATGGAACAGAAAGTTTCACAAACCAAATCAAAATATTTAAATACTTGACATATTAAATCAACTCAAGATACAGTGAGAAAAAAGAGAAAATAAATGGGGCAACCTACACTTAGAATAAGGTGCCAGTAAGTATAAGAAACTCACTACCTAAATTCTGGGACATACAGTGTTCATATGCCCTCTTTCTCTTTGCCACCTCAGATGTCCCCACTTTTGGCATGATTCTAGGGCTAGAGTTGAGGTTCAAGAACGGTAGCCCACAGAAGGTATTCTGGGCCACTGAAATGTAGGGAGGGATATAGAGACAATTAGATTTAACCATAGTTGTGTCTTGGTGTCTTGATAATTAGCTCTTTGAACAGCCATGGGTTTTATTTGTATTTCTTGAATAGAACATGTGTGGGGCCAGAACTGGGGCTTTTGGGTGTTACTAATGTGTGGCCAGAATTGGGGTTGTCATAGTTGTCTACTGATGACCAAGACTTTGATCTTTCCATATTTCTCTCTGTAAGTAAACATTCTTGTTTGTTCCATCATATTTTTCTATTTATTTTTTCTCTGGTTTGTCATACATATTATTAATTCATTGTCAATACTAAGCATATTTTATGATTTCTGCCTATGTTTCACAAATTACTTCCTTACTGTCTCTACTTAACTGTCCTGTGAGTTTTGCCCGTACCTTATAAACTAATGATTTCTTTATTACTTATGCTCAACACTTTTTATGAGTTTCATCTATATTGTTTGTTTTCTTATCTTTATAGTATAATTGAATACAGTATATGCAGATTATATCAGGGAATTTAAACAATTCTGATTCAGCCAGAGTAGAGGGGCCTTGCCAAACAAGGGTGAGAGATAAATATAAAGAGGGCGTTGTATGGAAACATGGACTTTATTTTGCAGGCAATGGAGAATTACTGAAGGGTGTAAGCAGAAATATAATTTTACTGGAAATGTCACATATGTATGTAAATAAATAAAATGAGAGTAATATACAATAAATTCCCAATGAGTGTATCAAATAAAATGATGCATGCACTTCAAAGAAGGCAAAATGATGTCCCTCTGGGGTAGCCTTCAAGGAAGATGCAATGTCTATGTTAGTCTGTGAAGGAAGGGAATGACTGGTTGAGGATGGAAACTATCTAGGCTGAGAGAAGGGCATTAATAACTGGACCTTTTTCCTGAGCCTTATATGGGCATATTCAATAGGTCAAAAACAAGATTATCCTCTGTATTTCATAAAAAAGGTTTTCATGGATTTAATAACTGATTTTGACTCTTTTCCAGTAATTACAAGGGTTCATTCCAGTTGTTCATTTGTAATTTAGCTCAGGCACAAAGTTAAATCATGTATGCTGTAAATTAAACAATGACTAAGACTAGTTGATTTGTTTCTTCCTTTTCTCCTAGCAAATGAATCTCAGTGCAAAGTACTATTTTCATGGAAGTAAAGGAAAACTATTTGGGGGGGTGGGGGGGTGGAATTTGGATCTCCAAAGATTTCAAACAATTATTAGCTGTGTACTAGGCATGTTATGATGTTGTATATCTCATTTAATCCTCACAACCAGCCTAAAAGGTAGGTATTTCAGACATCAAGAATTCAGGATGAAAATATACAGTGAACTGGCTCAGGCCACATAGTTGGGAAATGCTAGAATAGGGATTTGGACTTAGGCAGTCTAAAGTTAGAGTCTAGCCCTTAATCACTGTGCAAGCCAACTTTCCTCTGGTGATGGAAATGAAGAGAAAGTGAGGATGTCTAAGAAAGTAATATTTGGTACCTAGATAGTATATACTTTTTTTAAAATAGTATATACTTTGGATAAACTAAAGAGAAAAGTAGAATTAACCAGATACTTGTAAGTAAGTTGTGAAATAATGTATCATATACTATATATGGAAATGTACCCATTAGTTTTAAAATCATTTTAGTGAGTTCTCAGTCAATTAAAAACATTGCTGTCTAAATAAAAACTAAAACTTCAGTTACAATCATGTTGGGAAGCTACACATAGTAAACATGAAACTCTGATGGGAATGTGATCTGGAGAAAAACAAGCTTTATCTTTCCAAGAACTGGGGACCATATACCCTTCATGAAAGTCAAAGGTCTCTGGTAGTAGTGAGCATTGCACACCGGCCAGCTACAACCCTTAGGCTGTGCACATTCCCAAGTTTTACTGTACATCATTCATTTCCATAATCTCCATTAAAAAAATTAGGCCTGTTTTATTTCAGAAACTAAAATGAAATCTTCTCTGTAGCTACTCTCAGATTGTGTTGGAAACTTTATAAGACATTCTTAGAAAAGGGCAGACCTACTTACACATGCTGATGGTAGAGACCCTTATGTCACAGGATATTGACTTCCAACCTCTGTTGTTCATTCTAAAATGTTACCACCTGACTCATTTTAGAAAGTGCTGTTTTGTTACATTTTTTGGTTAAGTATTTTTGAAGTCTCTTTTCTTCATTACAGGATTAAAGTTTTATTTCACCTCGGTGAGCAGTCTGCTCTGAGAATACTTCGTTTAATTATGAGAATATTTGTTTTGTGCTTTTACAGTCCAATCTTTAGGGCATTTAGGTTCAAAGAACTGACAAGAAACAAGAGGAAATACCAAGCATGACTGCCCTTTCTCTTTGGTTATAGCATCTCGACAAGAGAACATAGCTAGGAAACCATTTTAGCTCTGGTCTTTAGAATTTCTTAGAAAAAGGAATCTTAATGCTGCCTGAAAAGTTAAAATAACCAGAATTATATAATACAAGCCCTATTAAGAGAAAAGGGAAAATAATTTTCTCCTTAGAAGAAGGGAAATAAAAATTACAGATATTATTGCCTACATAGTGGGGTGTTGAGAACTAGTATGAATTTTGTGGGTTGAATATCATTAGACATGACTAATGCATAGGAGACAACACCACTGAACTGAAGTTCATAAAGATATGCATTGGGTGTAGAGTCCAGTTAATAAGAAAACATAAATAAATAAGAAAAAAAATATCTGGCCACAGTAAAAGATAAGGAGTTTGTATAATATGGTGCCATTCAGAAGTTGTATCTCCTTTTCTAATTTTTTACTCTTAATTGATTCCTGGGCTTGACCCCTTATTCATAATCACTAAGGTCTGCTGTATAACAGTCTTCTTGTCATAGGCTCTGCCATCAACCTCAATGTTTTTCATGTTCAGATATGTATTAGTTTTCTATTGCTGTTGTAACAAATTGCCGTGAACTTAGTGGCTTAAAACAATACACATTTGTTATCTTATAGTTCTGGAGTCCAGAAATCTAAAATAAAGTTGTTGACAGAGCTGTATTTCTTCTGTAGGCTTCAAAGAAGAATTTGTTCTCTTGATTTTTCTAGCCTCTAGAGATATCATATATTTTTTGGCTCATGACACTTCCTTGTATTACTCTGACCTCTGCTTCCATAGTCATATCTCCTATTCTTAACCTCCTGTCTCCCTTACCAGGACACTTGTGATTACATTGAACCCATATGAATAATAGGTTAATAGTCCCATATCAAGATTTTTTATTTAACCATATATATACATATGTATATGTATATATATATACACTCCCTTTTGGCATGTAAGGTAACTTATTCATAGGTTATAGGGACTAAGGCATGGGTATCTTTGGGAAAGTTATAATTCAGGCTGCCACAAGATGCATGACTTTCTAATCCTTCAGCTTCACCTTTTTTGTTTGTTTGTTTTTAAGATTTTATTTATTTATTTGACAGAGAAAGAGAGGGAGAGAGCAGGGAGCCTGACTCGGGGCTCCATCCCAGGACCCTGGGATCATGACCTGAGCCAAAGGCAGCCACTTAACCCACTGAGCCACCCAAGCGCCCTGAAAACCTTTTAAATAATAATTGCTAGCTCTTATGAAGCATTTACTATAATATAGGCCTGAGACTGTTTTAAGTACTCTATGTGGCTTATTTCATTTAGTTTGTAAACAATCTTCAAGTTAGGTGTTATTGTCGCCTTATTTCATAGATGAAGAAACTGATGAACTTGCTCAGATCACACACTAAGTTGCCAAGCCAGGATTTGAACCCAAGAGATATGGTCCTAGAGTCCTGGTTTTTAAATACTATGCTGAGATACATTCCATATCGTTCCTCTTCCACTCTCTTCTTACTGGATCAAATGCAAATGAGGTCAAAAGCGGAAAAAGTTATAGAGAGACTGGTCTTATTACCCTCATTGAGTTGCTGAACCAATGTCCACAGCCATATACCTTTACACTTCGTAGTGTGAGAAATTTAGACCTCATTCAATTTTTCTGTATCTCACAAGCAGAATGCATCCTAACTGACTGATTCCATCACAGGGAAGAACACTAATCTTGGCGTGAGCAACTTGAAAATCTATCTTTATCCTTAGATCAAACACTGAAGGACAATGCAGCAAAATTGTCCAGGATAGTTTCACTGCAAATTCCTGGTCACCAACCCTAATCACGCTCTGAATCCAACTCCCTATTCCTTTTAATTATCTTTGGTGAACTCTCTCCCCCATTAAACTCAAGCACTATTCCAAATCTTTTTTATTCTTCTTAAGTTCCCTAGGTAATAACAACCACATACGGGACATTGCCTAGCAGATAACCTCAACAAGAAGAGTGATTCCTCTTTCCATCACCTACAGTGCTTGCATATCCATCCTCAGCCTTCTGTTTGAGGTAAAATCCTCAACTGTTCCCACAGCCCTATCCCCTTCCACCAATGTCAGAATCTTAATCAGTCAATTACTTATCCTAGGTTTTATACCTTCTCTTAGCCCTTTTCTGAAGCAGCTCCTTCATTATAGTGCATAAACATGTTCCAAGCTTTGCAATACAAACAGACACACAAATAAACAGAAACTCTACATAACAATAACAATACTCTTCTCTTGACCATGTGTCCTGCTCTAGCTACTCCTTCTCTTTTTCCTTCCCTTCTTGGGAGTGTTTACATGCTTCTCCTAGCACATAGCTCAATCATTGCACTTAGTCTTTTGCTGACTATCATACAACCAAATCCAATGGCCACCCTTCAGTTCTTACCTTATGATTGTCTCTGAAGCCAAGGCATAGTAGACTCTGTTTCTTAAACTCCCAGGTATCTCTCTCTCTTTTTTTTAAGTAGATTCTACACCCAATGTGGGGCTTGAACTCATAATCCTGAGATCAAGAGTTGCATGCTCTATCGACTGAGCCAGGCAGGCACCCCATAAAACTCTCAGGTCTCTTGGTTTCCAATCTACCACTCTCTTCTTGATTTCCTCCCTTGCCCCATTTCTTCCTATTCAGTGGACTCACTCTGTTTTGTTTATCCTTTAGATGATGTCATTTCCCTCAGTATCCTCTTTGGTCTACTTCTTTTTCCTATGTAAATCTGTTCTCTAGGTAATGGTGGATTCAGTTCTGTACTTGCTCTCCCCTGCTATGCATTTGGTTATTCTTCCTGACTGCTAGCTGTATTGACCAGTGACCACAATCCCACCTCTAGATGCTTGGCTGTAGACTTGCAGAACTGATAGCTTGGTAGAGGTAATATATGCCAATAGACTTTTTCACCAGCTCCTGTTCATTGTCCCACACTGGCTGTTGAAAGTATGCTTTTCCAGATCCCCTTGTAATTTCCAACTTGTCTCCTCATAGTAGTGCTTCAGGAGACCTCATCAGAGACTTTGATGCCCAAGCATCCCCATCTGGACTCTAACTTTCACAGGTTCTCCCCCAAATGAGTAGGTTTTTATTCCTTTAATAAATCCCTTGTTCTCAAATACTCATGATAACCCTGTTTCTACTCTGACACCACCGCCTACCTGGATATTTATGTGAGAGAGAAATAAGCTTTGCTTTTATTTAAGGCAGTGTGTTTTTGAGTTTCTTTGATACACAAATCTAATCTGTATCTTTACTAACTCAGAGAGGATCATTAAGAGTTCTATTTTGGATGTATTGCTTTTGAGATGCCTACTGGCATTGAAGCAGAAGTTTTAAATAAGCAGGTGACTCATCAAATCTGGAGCTCAGGAAAAGGTCAGGGTTAGTGATAGAAATTTGGGAATGACCAGAAATTTGGGAAATAGATGATATGTCAAACCACAGAACTAGTTGTAGAATGAGAACAATGCTTAGGACTGAAGGGAAATCCAACATTCACATATCTGGCAGAGGATGAAGAATAAGTAAAGAAAATTGAGAAGTGATCAGTCAGTTAGGAAGTTTACATGAGAAGCATGTAAACACTCCCAAGAAGGGAAGGAAAAAGAGAAGGAGTAGCTAGAGCAGGACACATGGCCAAGAGAAGAGTATTGTTATTGTTATGTGGAGTTTCTGTTTATTTGTGTGTCTGTTAGGAAGAGAATCAGTTAGGAAGAGAGAGTGTGACATCCTTAGATCAAGAGAATATAATGTTTCAAGAAAGAATATGAGTCAAATTCTCCTGAGAGGTCTAGTAAGATGAAGACTGATAGTTTTCCACGGAAATTAACAAGATGGAGGTTCACTGATCACCTGACAAATGGAGTGATGGGGAAGACATCCTGAAGAAGTGGAGGCAACTTTGTCTTTTAGTGACTTTGACTATTAGATATGGGGTGCTAGTTGCAGTGTGCCAGGGGTCAAAAAGTATAATACAGCAGGCTTGTGTGCTGCAAGTCATAGTCTAATAGAAAAAGAGAATCGTAGGAACAAAGTCCTTAAGTAGTCAGGGGGGATGGGAGCCAGTTCATGGAGTCCTTGGTCTTAGATGACTGAAACTGACACTGTTCATCCATTGTAACTAGAGAGTGTCATTCTAAGCGGGGATATTTTCAGAGGCTTGGTAGATTTGCTGGTGGATAAATGTAGTTCTCTTCTAATTATTCCTTTTCTTAAAGAAGTATAGGCAAGGACAATTGCTGTAAGTGGGGTGGGGATTAAAGACTTGAGGAGTTAGGAAAAGGTGTGAAATAGTAGTCTCAGAGCATTGGAGAGTCAGTTGTTTAAGAAAATGTAGTAAAATTGCTGGACAGTGCTGAGGACTTCTTACAGTTTGGATATAAATTCATTATTTGATTAGTTATCACTGTTAGGTTTTTTTCTCTTAATCATGTTCCTCCATTCACACAGGCATAAGGCAATTATATTTAATTAAGGTTGGAAATTTTCTAGGCAAATATTATATGACAGGAATAAGGGAGTTGCGTATATATGTAAATGAATGATCACAGTGATGGAAAAGGGATTCTAAGCTCAGAAAGGAGGGAATTGAGCTCATTGTTGGAAGGAAGTGTCAATAGATTTGAAGGTCGATGGGACTGAAATATTACTGAAAGGTTTTTGGAAAGCTCAGAGGAATTAGAGAGATATGAAGCAACAGATTCTGAGCTAGCAGAGAGAAAGTGTTGATGCCTCTCAGAAGCCCTCTCAGGTAGTGGCAACTAAAAGAGCACACCTTATTAGCTCTTTCTTGGTATAGATGCCAGTGTTTTCCAAACTACAGTTGTCTGCATACTGTCTTCACAATTTTTATCATATAATAAAATAATAATGATAATTAATATGTATTGAGTATTTGTTACATGCAGATACTGTTCTAAGCATTAAATAATTTAATCCTCACAATAACACTATGAGGTAGATATTATTATTATATCCATTTTACAGATAAAATAACTGAGGCATAGAGAGATTAAAGAACTTATCTAAATTCACTTGATCCCAGAGAAGCTGGCTTTAAGTGTCTGTCTTAACCAGTATACAAATGGCCTCCTAATATTTGTTACTGTGTTGTGATTTTCTCATTATTTTCTTTCAATAGACTCATCATATTTATACACTTAAAAAATTCATACCATTGTTATGAATAAAGTTGATTTATTGTAAATAATGAAAGATAGGTATGAGGTGATCATAGTAAAAGTAAAATGGTATTTTAAAATTCCAGTTAGTCATTGCTGCCTGCCAGAGGCTCAGAGAGAGTGGCTTCCTCTCTGTTTCAAAGATTAGCAATTATTGGAAGAGGATGAAAGATTTTGAAATGGACCAGAAAGGACCCTTCTGTGTTACTTTAGCTTTTCATTATTCTCTGAGTTATTTTACAACTTGGTACGTTGTAGAAAATGATGATAATACAAATGATTCTTATCCATTGAAAGACAAATTCATTGTGTCAAGTGAATTAAAATTGATTATTGCCCTGTGGATAGACCCATTTTGCATCTATTTGTAATTTCATTTCAGTATTTTCTATTTGTCTATGTGTGCGGGGCCCTTTGAACCTTCCTTTGATCTGGTTGCAAAATCTTACTGGTTCCCTTATTGATCAATGAGTTAAATTCTTCACATGTGTTCATATTATATTGGTATGAAAGTCAAAATTTTACTTGAAAAAATGTATCCTTTAACACACCCTAAATATTTTTCTTCCTTTTGTAATCAGAAGGGTGGGTAAGATTTGCAAAGAGAGTAATCTCCGCACTGTGTGATTCAATACTATTTAATAACATTATTATCTAATGTGTATTAGAATTCACTCTCAGGGTGAAAGTTGACCAGTGTACCACTACTATAAGCATCTCACACTTTGACAACATTGAACTGGATTATTGTTTCTTAGGCGTGGCTGCTCTTCACAGTCACCTGTGGAAGTTAAAAGCTGTGGCTAGAACAACAATTATACATAGTTGTGATCTTCAAGAACATATAGTTGAAAAGATGAAAGACAGGTAAACATTGGTTAAAGGGTATATATGTGCTAGGATGCATGAGGGGCTTATAATCTTCTAGAAGGGGATTCAAGCCAGGTTGATGGGTGGTGGGAAAGACTTCTAGGAGAGAGCTAGAAGTGGGACAAGGAACAGTGAGGCAGCCACTGGTGGATGTTTTCTAAGAGAAAGAAGAGGGCACTGTGTAAAAGGTTTAGAGCCACAAGGGGATATGTGCTTTTAGAGAGAGGGCAGTATGATTGGAAAATGAATTTCAGTGTAGCATTTAGAGATGGGGTTGGGAGGTGGGTGAAAGTGTTCTTCACTACCATGGCTTTCAAACTTCTTAATTTCAATTTCCAACAAGAAATACATTCACAGGCACTCTGAAAAACAGTTTGGAGGTTCCTCAAGATGTTAAGAATAGAGTTACCTTATGACCCAGCAATTGCACTACTAGGTATTTACCCCAAAGACACAGATGTAGTGAAAAGAAGGGGCACATGCACCCCAATGTTCATAGCTGCAATGTCCACAATAGCCAAACTGTGGAAGGAGCCAAGATGCCCTTCAATAGATGAATGGATAAAGAAGATGTGGTACATATATACAATGGAATATTACTAAGCCATCAGAAAAGATGATTACCCACCGTTTGCACTGACATGGATGGAACTGGAAGGGATTATGCCAAGTGAAATAAGTCAAGCAGAGAAAGACAATTATCATATGGTTTCATTCATACGTGGAACATAAGCAATAGCACGGAGGACCATAGGGGAAGGGAGGGAAATCTGAAGGGAGATGAACCATGAGAGACTATGGACCTCAAGAAACAAACTGAGGGTTTCAGAGGGGAAAGGTGTGGGGGTAACAGGGTGATGGGTATTAAGGAGGGCACATGTTGTGATGAGCACTGGGTGTTATATGTAACTAATGAATCATTGAACACTACATCAAAAACTAATGATGTACTATACAGTGGCTAACTGAACATAATAAAAAAGAGATACATTCAACTCAATACAACACACAAAAAATATTTAAATAAAGTTTCATGAAGCATCACTTACCCTTAATATTTAGAAATTGGGGCACTTGGGTGGCTCAGGTGGTTAAACGTCCAACTCTTGATTTCAGCTAAAGTCATGATCTCAGGATTTTGAGATCGAGCCCCACGTCGGGCTCCATACTCAAGGAAGAGTCTGCTCGAGATTCTCTTTCTCTCTCTTTCCCTCTGCCCCTCCCCCCGTGCTCTCTTTCTCTCTCTTTCAAATAAATAAATCTTTAAAAAATATATAGAAATAGCTTTGCTCTACTCCGTCCTATTCTATTCATTTATAAAATTTGTCACCAACACTAAATTGATTTCTCCTATTAATGAGTGGCTCTGGTTTGAACATCATTGGATTTTGTTTGTTTATTTACTAACCTAAGAAACTTGGACTTTATCCTGAAATTGACCTGATAATCAAACACTCAATATTTGTTTGTTGACTAATTGACTAAATGATTGGATCCATCCATCCATTCATCCCATACAAACATTCCAGAGACAAGAGGATGGACTAAACACTTCTATGCTCAGATCACACTTCAATTTAGTTCCCCAAGTGACTCAGAAGAGAAGATGCAAATAAGAACAATGAAAATGAGCAGTATAGTACCCAGCACTCTGGCTGCAGGAACACAAGTACAGCTTGTGCTTGCTGACCCCCAGAGGCCATCTTTAATGAGCAGTGAGACAGTTCATCTAAGTCACGAATTGTCACTATAGCTTGTTTCCTTAGAAACAGGGCAACTGGTGAAGCACTTGGCTCTATAAACCACAGTAAAATATCCAGTAGGCAGATGGTCTGGCAATCGAAATCGTTATGCCTATGTGAGCATTTATCATGAATTGGCATCACATGAGAAAAGAAATTCTTTCAAGTGAGAATTGAGCAGGGATGGAAAGTGTGATCAGCAGGGGTCTGCTGGTAATTGGCATGGAGGGGCAGGCAAAAGGCAGAAACCTGGGAATTGACGCTCCACCCAGTCCACTGATTCCCAGTTTACTTCTGTTGTCATAGCTCCTACTGCCTCTCACCCATTGAGTGCAGCACTGTGAGATAAATGCTGTTTCTGTCCTCACTGTGTCTAGGAACAAATGGAATTTTGAGCACTTTCAAATCCCTCTTCAAGGAAATGAATTTCTTATATATCCTCTATAAATGGAAAATGCTAACCAGGAATAGCCAGGAGAGAGACAAATGTAAGTATTTTATATTCTCTGGCATATGTTTCAGAGATTTCTATGCATCATCAGTGCCACTGCTATTGGCAAAATACTTAATAGACAATTATATCTGAACAGAGGCCATATTATAAGACACTAAAGCAGTAAAAATAGTAACTTCCTGTTATTAAGTTCTTACTATGTGCCAGGTACTGTACTAAGCACTTAACCTTATGAAAGCCTATATGAGGCATGTACTAGTATTATTCTCATTTTACAGATGCAGAAACTGAGGTGTAGAGAATTATTTAATCTGGTTAAGTAATTTGAAGGCAGGTGGAAAAGAGCCACTACACAACCTTACCACTTGCCTCCCAAAGGATAAGGTGGTAAGATGCAGAAGCTTTAGAATAGAGTTTTGTAGACTTTTTATGCCATGGACCCCTTCCACAGTCAAGTTAAACCTATGGACACCTTCTCAGAAAGTGTACAGATGCAAAAAAAATAAAGAAAAGATTACACAGGAAAACAATTATTTTGAAATAGAGTTAACAAAATTTAAGAAATATAATGTAGTATTTTTGTATTCTTTGGGTAAATACCTAGTAGTGCAATGATCATAGGGTAGTTCTATTTTTAACTTTTTGAGGAACCTCCATACTGTTTTCCAGAGTGGCTACACCAGTTTGCATTCCTACCAACAGTGTAAGATGGTTCCCCTTTCTCTGCATCCTTGCCAACACCTGTTGTCTCTTGTGTTGTTAATTTTAGCCATTCTGAGATGCGTGAGGTGATATCTCAATGTAGTTTTGATTTATATTTCCCTGATGATGAGTGCTGTTGAGCATCTTTTTATTTGTCTGATGGCCATCTGGATGTCTTCTTTGGAAAAAAGTCTATTCGTGCCCACTTTTAATTGGATTGTTTTTTTGGGTGTTGAGTTTTATAAGTTCTTTATATATTTTGAATTCTAACCCTTTATCAGATATGTCATTTGCAAATACCTTCTCCTATTCTGAAGGTTGCCTTTTAGATACAAAAATACTGATTGGGACACATACACCCTAATGTTTATAGCAGAATTATCAACATAGCCATATTATGAAAAGAGTTCAAATGTACATCAACTGATGAAAGGATAAAGAAGTGGTGATATATATATCCATTCCATTATATATATATGTATATACATATATATATAATGGAATATTACTCAGCTATATAAAAGGAATGAAATATTGCCATTTGCAATGACGCGGATGAAGGTAGAGTGTATTATGCTAAGTGAAATAAGTCAGTCAGGGGATGACAAATACCATATTATTTCACTCATATATGGAGTTTAAGAAACAAAATAGATGAACATGGAGGAAAAAAAGAGAGAGGCAAACCATAAAAGAGACTCTTAACTATTCAAAACAAACTGAGGGTTGCTGGAGGGGAGGTGGGTGGGAGGATGGGTTAAATGGGTGATGAATGCATTTGTGATGAGCACTGGGTGTTGTATGTAAATGATGAATCACTAAATTCTACACCTGAAACTAATATTACAGTGTATATTAACTAACTGAAATTTAAATAAAAACTTAAAACAACAAAAGAACATATGTATAGAAGCCTAAAAAATATAATATAGTAATATGTATGCCTCTTTAGTAATGTCTTAAGTAAGATTGGACAGTGCATCAACCAGCTACCATAATTAATTTTGAAGTAGTAATTAGAGTCATTTGCCTTATTTTTCAATGATGTTTTGAAGTACCTGAGATAACTGAAATTAGAAAATTTGGTACATTGGTGCTTTCTATTGGTTATAGGTCACAAGTACTGATAATTCTGCTAAGGTCTAATTGCTTACATTTATCACAGAAAGAAATGTTCAATCTTTTTTTTAAAAAAGATTTTATTTATTTATTTGACAGAGAGAGACACAGCGACAGAGGGAACACAAGCAGGGAGAGTGGGAGAGGGAGAAGCAGGCTCTCCGCTGAGCAGGGAGCCTGATGTGGGGCTCGATCCCCGGACCCTGGGATCATGACCTGAGCCAAAGGCAGATGCTTAAGGACTGAACCACACAGGCACCCCAGAAATGTTCAATTTCTAACAGAGTTTAGTAAAAATAAAGATGTAAGTCCTTCCCATCCAAGTTCAAGAATCAGTAGAATCCTATCCATGAGCCTTTTTGGGGATCCACGGATACCAGGTTAAGAACCCTGATTTTAGAGCTCTGGTTCTCCACCCAGGGCCATTTTGTCCCCCATCCCACTCCATGGGCCCTCGGGTAATGTCTGGAAACACTTTTGATTGTCATTACAGGGGTGGAATACTACTTGGTCTAGTGGGTGGAGGCCAAAAAGATACAATTAAATATCCTCTGATGTGCAGGATAGCCCCACAGAACCATGATAATCCATCTGAAGATATCAGTGGTGCCAAAATTAAGAAACGCTGCTTTAGAGCAAGAAGATTTGGGTTTGAGTCCAAATGCTAGCACTCATAAACAGAGTGATATTAGCAATTATTTCCATTCTGAATCTTGGTTTCTTGATCTGTAAAACAAGGGTGTTAAGATTTACATCACAGGACTTTTGTGAGAATAAAATGAAAGACCGTGAAAGTGTATATAATAAAGAGTAATGCATCAAACAAGTTGTTTTAAGCTATGTTCTTTTGAGTTTGGGGATTAAACAGGGTCATTCAGTGGTTATTTCTGGGGACTGATGACGAGGCTACAAGGTCGGATTTTTAG
This sequence comes from Mirounga leonina, assembly GCF_011800145.1. NCBI lineage: Eukaryota > Metazoa > Chordata > Mammalia > Carnivora > Phocidae > Mirounga > Mirounga leonina. The sequence continues at coordinate 42,467,514 of NW_023270323.1, forward strand.
ACATCTAACCTACACTTTAAGCAGAGAATTTCTGCTTTTTATTTATTTTATATATTGAGCTTCTGTGAAAGATATTGAAACAGATGAACTCTTTGCTGTTCAATATAATGCTAGACATAGTTGTTAAAGTATATCATGATAATCAAATATTAAAAAAGGATTCTGACCCCTTATTTCTTAGGCTTTAATCACTTGGATGTGCATATTGCAGGAGTTATGTTAGATAGCATTACTTTTGGTCAAAGTTTGAACACAGCATCTTGAGAAGAAAAATACACACTCAATTTGCTTCTACATGTCATATTTTGGCAATTATTTTCTCTATACAAGCATTGAAAACACAACAAATAAAAGTGGCAAGACATTCATATTTCAAAACCACCTTTCCTCCTCCTGCTGACACAGAACAGAACTCTCTTTCTTGGTTTCATGCATATGGTAATCAGTTTGCTTTCCTTTGAACTAGATAATTGTAAGAATCACAGAATACCCAAAGCCTGTCCATGTATATTTATGTTCACTAACACAGTTACACAAGGGATCAGCAGAAATATTACTGGTTCTGTTGGTTTAAATTAAATTCCTTAATCAATCCCCTGAGAAGTGTTATCCAGGAGGTAACTGCAGTGCATGAATCTTTTATGTGCTTCATTCTACAACAGTTTCTGGGAGGCCTGCAAATATGAATTTTGTACAACAAAAATGAGTTGCTAACATCAGACAAGGCACCTAGTGGTTTCCTGATCTTGGAAACCTAATAACACAGGCTTGGCACAGCAGAAGATAGATATGATAAAGTTTTCTTGACTATACTGCTCTCCATGCATCTCCCTTAAGAGTAGCAGAAGCTAACATCTACTGATCGCTTTCTTATGCCAAAACTTTATCATTTTTTAGTTCCCAAAAGAACCCTGTGAAGTCAGAACTATCATCATCATCATCATCAACCACTTTATCAATTGAAGAAGCCATGGCTCAGAGAGGTTGAGTAGTTTGCCTAAAGTCACTAAGCTCCTAAGTGGCTGAAGGAGGATAAGAACCCAGGTCTTTTTGATTCCACAGTATATGATCTTAGCCAGTACTAAAGACTGCCTTTCCTCATCTAACCCTTTCCTTCTTCCCTGCCTCAGCACTAAGTTGTTATTTAAGCACTGCATTTACAGTTGGACTAGGGATGGGATGTTACAGAGAGCTAGACTACTCTGGAGCACTAGCTTCTCTGTTACTCTCTTACCAAGGCTAAGAAGCAGAGATGTTTGCTGTAGATGTAGAGAGGAAATAAATGTGTAAGTTGGAGACTTTGTGGCTTTTCTCCTTCTGTGCTTCATTAAATTGTACCCTGAAGTCCTCCCTCACTCCTTTGCCCAAGTAGCTGGATGTGAACCACTCATTGACTTACAAAGAAGTTGTCAAAATAGATTCAGAGAACAGAGCTGTCAACATATCAGCTCTTGGACTTTTCAAAGGCTTTATTTCAAGTGTGACATCAAAATGATTTGAAAACAGACTTAATCCAGTTGCTAACCATTTTCCCTAAACTGAAAAAGCAATCTCCTTTAGCTGAATGGGCATGGGCATTTAGATAGTAGCTAAGTCTGAAAGGAAAGATCTCCAAATATACTTGGCCAACAGCACTGAGGAAGAGATACCACTGATCTTGTGAATGGGCATGAACAAAGTCCATGCTTTCAGTTCTTCTCATGGCCTATTGGTGAAAATTTCACCTGTTGATGTGCCTAAGACATTGCTCAGCCCTCCATGTGGCTTACTTGTGGGAGCAGCATCCTTCTCCCGGGCTGGAATTGAGCACTGGGGTCATGTGACACTTATAGGGGGTGGTAAAAGTGTGTGGATAAAGGAATGCTTATCTAGACAACATATGGTATCTGGAACCAGCCTGCTGTATCTAATAGTTCATATACAGCCATAGAAAATAATCCCTTCCATGCATAGATAATTTTATATTCCCTATAGGTGTTCAATAAATGTTCTCTAATAATTATAAGATCCCAGAGGGAAGGTAATAATAATGAGCTCTGAGACTATAGATGATTCTTATATTGACTGAGTACTAATTGTAAAAGCAACTAACATTAATTGAATTCTTAACTATGTTCTTGGTACTATGTTTAACATTTTACATACATTATTGCTTACAATCTGCATAAAATCCTTATGAGATGATACTACTTTTAATTTTCATTTTACAGATAAATAAACTGAGGTTTATTGAATGTAAGTAATTTTGGAGAAGGTCAGAAAACTGGCAGTAAGTAGAATTTGGATTTGAGTCAGTTACCATCGGTTAAGCAAGGAAAAGAATTATGAAGAAGAAGGCTGAAGAATAGAGGGGGGTGGAGGGAGCACTCCTTCACTTTTCCTGAAGGAAAAATATATTTAGGTATGTATGTAAATGTGTATATGTATGTGTAGAGAGAATCTATCTTCAGGGTATATATATGTACATTTATAGATATACATATACACATACAGATATACATGTACACATGTATCTTTATCTGTAATTATCTATTGAAAGAGAGAGAGAAAATCTACCTTCAGTGTGTGTGTGTGTGTGTGTGTGTGTGTGTGTGTCTGTTTGTATGGTCTACTTTCAAAGAAATTTATTCTTCTATAGGAGGTAACATCAATTTCAATAATAATATAATAATAACTAACAAGACATCCTGAGGCTGGGTGGGAGGTCCTGATCTGTATTCTTTTGATATAGTCACCTTTTTAATTATCTGACTCTCTCTAAACTGTAAATTTCCATGAGTACAGGGACTATAATTTGTTTATTCTTTTATCCCGGAGCCCAGTTCAGCCCCTGACTAGCCCAAGGTCACCCAACCAGCCAGTGGGATTCAAACTCAGGTAGTCTGGCACTAGAGCCAAAGTCTTAACATGGCTTTGCCTTGTCTCTCACAGAACAATCCTCTCCCGAATATATTGCATTGTGATTTTAGGGCAGAGCCCCTTCCTCGGTGTGGGTGTAAATCAGATTCTCCTTATATTCTGCACACAGTTTGGTAGGAAGTAAACTATCCAGAGAAATGTTGCTTGACTCCAAGCTTAAGAACAAAGCTGAATATCCATAGCCCCTTGCATCATCTTGCCAATTTCTTATTTAGCATGTGCATCGAAACATGAATAAATATAGCAGATTAGGATGCCCCAGATGACTAGGAGCTGCCTGGGATGATTTTATTCTGCAAAGCTGCGTAACATGATAGATGGAAATATTCAAGTATACTGCACATAAATAATAGATGCATATAAAAAAGGGGAGATTCTTAAGACTTTTTAAAGACAATGAACCATAAGATTTTTTTTAATTCTTGTTTTTACTAGGATGCTGTAGGTAGGTCATATAAATTATTGATACTCAGTTTGTGGATAATTAACTATTGAATAAGCTAGAGTTCACTGCAGTGATGATTCACATCATCTAGTCTGTGGATAATCAATTGTGGTGCTTTTGTCCTGTTTTTTGGCTCTGTTTATTGTCTATAAGCAGTCCCATAAAATTAGATGGAGGCAAAGTCAGAAAGTAGGAATAAAATGCGTACAGAAAAAAAATGTGTACAGAGATATCAATATAGCACTATTTACAATAACAAAACCTGGAAACAAATTGTCCAACAATAGATTAATAATTAAGTAAATTTTGGTGTCTCTGGATAATAGTTTATAATGAGAAGTTAGTATCATTAAATGCTTAAAATACGATAGACAATGGAATATCTAGAGTATTTGCCATCTGGAATGAATCACTTTAAATACCTTTTCCTCTTGTATAGGACAAAATTATTTTCAGTAATAATTGTGAAATGTAATGAACGATAACAGTAATCAGAAAAGAAACATGGATAGTAAAATTCTAATCTTGAACTTTTTATAGGATTTTATGCCAATAAAGAAAATAGACTAAAATACATTTAAAAAATAAATATTACAGTATAAAAAAGGAAAAAATGAATAAATTAATATTTTAAAGTATGTATTTTGGGGGGAAGGAAGGAAGGAAAAGCACATGGAGAAATACTTCCAAAAGACTGAATTCCCCATTTCAGAGAATGATTTGCACCTAGAATGATAAAATTGAAGTAACTCAAGTTCTGTTCAATTTATCTTTACAACCACTATGCTACCATTGTTTATTTCAAATTTACTGGCTAAGTGCAAAAATGAACAGGACATAGGAGTTGAATAAATGAACTGGGCCCAAAGTGAGCTTCAGTGATTCTGAACCCTATGAAATTTGCTTTTGAGAGGAGAGGAACATTAATTCCCTTTGTCATGGACCACACAGAGAGTCCTTTGAATTAACTCCCACATAGATTACAAGGTTGATTATAGTGTAAGTAACTAAAGTGTGCTAATTTGAAGCTTAAATATGTATTATTTTAGTAAAACCATCAGTGTCTTCACTAATTGTTTAGGAATTAGAACAACAAAAAATATTTTTGGAGGAGTGTTTTATCCTTAATGTTTAGACTTGTGGGAACATTGTGATAATATAAAGCAGGCTGAATTTCAGTAGCTTTTATTTATTAATTATCGCTTTTAATTTCTCTATAATGCTGCCTACCCCTCCACCCCCACCATTGCTTGCACTTGGGGTCAACCAGTTCTACTCTCCCACTTCTGAAGTGCCACAGATGAAGAATCTTAGGGGAACAAAACATATAAAACTGTGCATAAGATATGCTAGTAAGGAGCCTTTGAGACTACCTTTGCACAAGGAAGGCTGAAATGGCCCGGTTAAGTTTCTGGGGTTCTGCATACCTGAAACTAAACTTGTGACTTCAGCAAGGATTGAGTAAACCAGGAAAAGAGTAGCTCCATATTGGATGATGGCCAACAGACCAATTAGAACCTCTTTCTGGGGAAATATGAACACCAATGCACAAATGAGGTAGGTTAATTATACTGAGTATTTATAAAGCTATGTTTTGGTTCTTCACAAAGTCAGTCTTAGGGGCACTGCTACCCAGGTGATTATCTACTATGTATCTTTTTGTTTTTGTCTTTTTGCAATAAACCCTCCATTATCCAAGCTTATCTCTGTGGGTGGGTCAAACTTAAGGAATGGTTCAGTTAAAAAAATGAACTAATGAAACAGATATGATTTAAACACTAGAAGAGGCTATTTAAAAATTTTAACAATGGTTAGGCTCTCTGGGTTGTGAGATAATGGATTCTTTTTTTTTTTTTTTTTTCTTAGCGTTTTCTGTATTTCCTGTATTATCTACCGTGAACATGTGTTGCCGGCATTTCAGGGAAAAATTTTTGTAAGAGATAACTGTATTTTCTATTTTCAACTTGATTGGCTTTAAAAGGAGAGAAGAAACAACCTTTATATCTATAATTCCTTGCATAGAAGTAAGTTCTCTTTCCTCTGGAAAAACTAATGAGTGCACAAAGTAAAAAGGGCTAAAACCTGCTGAGATTAAACACAGTTTATAGTGGGCTAGTCATCTGAATTTTTATTCCTACACTGTAGAATAAACAGACCATTTGAAGTTTTTCCAGGGTAGGATGAGACCAACATAATGGTCAGGTAGTTACCTTGGACTGGAGAGGTGAAGTGGGTTAGTGCTTTTAACAATCTCTTGCCTATACGGAAAGGTTATTTTTGAAGACAACAGTACTGAATGTTCCAAGTTCCCACAGTTGTCATGGAAACCTTTTAGCTAGCTGAATAGGTTAGCAGGATTTTATGTTCTCCATTTTGACAAATAGAAGACATGATCCCAGCTTTGCATTCCTAATCAGAAAACTTCTGTTTTCAAGTCTTCTAGCACTTGATTAGTCACATTTTCTTAATTTCTTTTTCTTCTCCACAACATAAAGCAACAGGTGAGTCCTCTTTCAAAAATCATTCCTACTTTAGAAGCAGAGCCCAAATCGTGATGGGGCTGACCTTGCTGTGCTTGGGAGTAATACTGCTTGCAGCTCTGAAAGGCTCCCGCAGGTTAATTTAGGCCCCTGCCGAAACTCTTCTGATTTGTACTGACGTTCAATGGTTTCCTGGAGGCAAACTCACTTGCTAATAGGCAGGAATTATTCCTCATTTTAGGAGCAACAGTCTGCCCACACCATCTTATAAAGCACAGGTAAGCTTTAGGAAAAAGGCTCCCTAAGGCTAAAACCAAAACAGCCATGTCACGTGGGTAAATCCAGATCCAGAAAATCTGACATTTGCTTTTTATTTGTCTGTAACAACCCTCCACATTGCTTTGGAAGGTAGACGTGGCCTAAGAATCCAAAAAGCAAATTGGAAAACTAACAACTGCATTGCAGGCAACAGACTGACCCATTTGGGTGAACTAGTTGAAAGCTGGAATTTGTTGGGCTTAAAGAGTCACCAGATGCAGAAAGACTTGTGTATATACGGGGGTGGGAGTTGACAAGGGCTCCCTAGAGCATCTGGCTTCGGAAGCAGTGTATAAGTAGCAATGAAGAATGTAGGATTTTTTAGGTATGTGAATTTGGGGAGTTCATCTTGTGTCTCAATTTCTTTATCAGTATAATGGAAATATCAGTAACACCCATCAGTAACCCACTACAGGGTTGTAGTGAGGATTAATGAGTTAACACATATATACTGCTTATCAGCTCTGACACATAATACAAGCTAAATGAGAATATTTGGCAGGATAAAGGTATGGGGGAAAATAGGAGTATTGGGAAATTAGGAAGAATAAAATGACAGAGAGAAAGCAAATAAAGAGGGGGAGAGGACCCTGAAAGAATGAGGTTCATCTGCTGTAGGGGTAATGTCATTACCAGTTTCTCAATGTTAAATGTTGCCACACTTCCCACCCCAGCCCTAGACCCCACTGGACCCCATCTCTCACTGGGTACAACTAAGATGATTTTATAGAATTCATTGGACTAACATACTGGTTTCGTTATCTGATTATGTCTCAGTGAAATCCTGCTTTCTGTTGTTAAATGTTTCAGTGTGTATTCTATGCCGATGTAATGATGCTTGCCTAAGAAACCTCAAGTTAATAAAGAAGTGCATAAGTAACGCCACTGTTTCAATGGGGTAGGAGGGCTTTGGGACTAGGGGGTTTCAGCCCTGCCAAGGCAGAGTTATATCTCTTCCGGGAATTTAGATAGTGAAGAAAACACATTTATAATTCTTTTTGGAAAGTAAAAGTAATAAATTGACATTCAAATGGATAAAAAGGAAACCAATCTAAATTTGACTCAAGTAAAACCTTGAACCCTGCATAAGACAAGGCCAAAATCAATGATTTTGGAGACCATCAAAACAAACTGTAGCTCAGATCACAACTCCAATATTAAACTAAAATGTGATTGCCAAACAGGAAGTGAGGTATGAAGATAAAACATCTTGAGTTCACTTCTTTATAAAACATGCATTTTCCTATGTTACGTACTCACAAAATGATTTTCCACACATACTATGGTAATTTTTTATTATTTTGATGATTTTTAGGAGTTTGGTGTAATAATAACTGATAATCTGTACAATGAAAATTGTATCCTATACTTAATCATGTTATGTCAATATATGTTATGAAAATTTGCCCAGTAAAAAATGCCTATTTCTACTAGTTGATGAGAATGATGATAATGAATTTTTAAAAAATATTATAGGGTATATTGCTCTGCATTTATTCTCTCACATTTTTCTTTTTTTTTAAAAAAAAGATTTATTTATTTATTTGAGAGAGAGAGGGAACGTAGGTGGGGGAAGGGGCAGAGGGAGAGAATCTCCAGCAGACTCCCCAGTGAGCATGGAGCCTGACACAGGGCTCGATCCCACGACCCTGAGATCATGACCTGAGTCAAAATCAAGAGGTGGACACTTAACAGACTGAGCCACCCAGGCACCCTGTCTCTCACATTTTTCATGTAGCTCTTCTCAGTCAAAATACACATCCCCAAAGTCTTTTTATTCACCACTGGGCACAGAATGTCACATAATTAATAAATATGGGACAAATGAATGAATGAATTAATGACTAAGTAATGGGCATTATGATTTGGAGAACTTAGTGAATAATGAAATAAAATGATACTCTCACCTCTTAAAAATGAATTAATTCTTATTTAATAAAATTTAATTTTCATCAATGTAATACATGAACATGATAAAGAAATTTGAAAGATTTTAAGAAATAAAGAAACACCTGCCCACTCATTTCTACCCTTTAATTTGGCTGTCTAGAGAGAATAACTTTGAACCACTTTAGCTCTTTCTTTTGGTACTAACTTTTATATTTCTAAACATTTTGTTTGGCCACTGCATTGCAACATCTAATTCTCTGACAGGAACTTAGTGTCTCACAATTCAATTAAATTTGGAGTTAGTACAGACCCCACAGGTTGAGAGGTCCAGACATGGATGACTTTCCCCATTTCAGATGCCGGCTGCAAGTCCTACATGTCCCCAAGCCTACAGTTCTTCCTGGCTGACTACAAATTTGGGACTCTTCACAAGCCCCCTTCAGGTTCAAAAATTTGGTTGGTTATACAACTCACAGAACTTGCTGAAAGCACTATACTTTCAATTAGTTTTATTATAAAGGATACAGCTCAGGAACAGCCAAATGGACGAGATGCATAAGGCAAGGTCTTGGGTGGGAGAAGGGGAAGGACCCAGAGCTTCCATGCCTCTCCCAGTGGAATGTGCACATGCCATCCTCCCAGCACACTGATGTCACCAAATGGAAACTCCCTGATCCTCACTGTCCAGAGTTTTTATTCAAGGTTTCCTAATATAGGCATGATTGATTAGTATCATTGGTTATATGGTTGAACTCAGTCTCTGGAGGTTGGGAGATGAGCCTGAAACTTCCAATGCTCCAGTTATTTGTTTTTTTTCTGCTGACCAACCCACATCATGAAGTTATTTAGGGATCCCATCTCATTAGCATAAACTCACATATGTTGGAAAGGGCTCTTTATGAATAACAAGACATACTCCTATCACTTAGAAAATTCCAAAGGCTTTTGAAACTCCATGCCAGGAACCAAGGACAAACACCAAATATGTATATTTTTTATTATACCACAACCACTATTTTCTACTGCTTTCCTCTTATCATGGTTGAATATTTAGCTTTCTTATACCCACCTCCTTTATTTTGCCACACAATTTATATGCATATATAAAAATGTGTATATATCAATACAATAATTATATTAATAATATGAATTATGTTATTATATGTATTATTAATATAATAACTGTATGTTGTATATATGTCTGTTTCTATTAGAGGTTAGTGATTATATTATTATGCTTATATAAATCTTGTTCACTGTGAGCCAAGTAGTGTACCATAATGGTTATTTCCTTTCTTGTACAAGTTGTATTCTTTGATTTTATTAATTTCCTCATTTAAAAAATTATCCTGTTTTTACATGTTTTTCAAATGCCATTACTCTTTGTCACATGTATATTTCTACTGTTTTTAAAATCTCAAACAGCACCCCCCCCCCACTCCATGCTCACAGCCAAGTTACCCCCCTCACAGCTCTTTTTGTGACTAATTTGCACCTTAGTCATCTGCGGATTTCTCACACTTCACGCTGTCTTTCCCATTAGGTTCTTTCACAACCTTACTTAGATTGCATGTGTCTATTATTACTATTATTGCTATTATTGTTATTATTACTTTAATTTATTATTTTAGTTTACTATTTCATTTTGCTGTGGCATAGCTACAGCACTTTTCCAAGAGAGTACAGAAATGGAGTGTATACATTTTTCTAGGTCTTGAATATCAGAAAATAATGTTGTTCTACATGATTTATTATACAAAATTCTAGAGTGAAATCATTTTCCCTCAGAATTTTGAAGGTACTTCTCCACTAGTACCTCTAGATTCTAGTTCTGTTGATGAGAAGTCAGATGCCATTCTGATCCCTATTCTTTGGATATGACTTAAATTTCCTTCCTGGGAGCTTTCAGGAATTTCATTTATCTCCAGAGGTTGTAATTTCATTGTGATGGGCCTTGGAGTGTGTCTTTTTTATTTACAGATATGGTAATTTGGGGAACTCTTTCAGCCTGGAGAATAATTTTTTCCAGACTGTGAAAATTGCCTGAGTTAATTTGATAATTTCCTCATTTTAATTTTTTTCATTCTCTATGAAACTATTGCTGTGATGATTGACCTCTTGAGTTAACACTTGAATTTCCCAGGTTTTTTTTTTTTTTTTTCTCTCTTTCATTGTCCATCTGTTTGCTTTTCATCCCACTTTCCCTGAAGTTTTCTTGGATGTTTGTTCTACTCCTTCATTGATATTTTTTCTCCAAGAGCTATAAAATTTTTTACATCTTTGTATCCCATTTGCATCCTGTTTGTGCTTTTATGGATGCAATCTCTTCTTTCTTTCTATGGATATATTTTTAAATATTTTCCTGATTGAAATTATTTTTTGTCCCTTGTGTTGTCTCTGTTTCTTCTAAATTCCATTCTCCCTCCTTTGTCTCCCATATAGAAAGATTTCTTCAAGTTGTTTTACCTTCAAACTGCTGTTGCCCTTACTATTTGCTCTTTGTTCCTTTAGAGAATGAGACATTTAAAAGCTGTGTGTGGCTTCTCAGCTGAGGGACTGCATTTGAGACTAGCTTTTTGCATTCAGAAACCATCCTCTATGTTACTAATTGCAGGTTTCCTCTGAAATTTTTTAGAGACAAATCCTCAAGCAGTAGATATACCCTGGGTTACCAGTGGTCTGTGAGCAGAGGTATGGGAATGGAGCTGGGAGTTCCAGTATGAAACTACTGAGATTTTCATTCAATTCCCTGCTTTCTCTTTAGTAACTCACATGGCCCCATCCTAAGGGGAACATGAGTTCAAATTCTCTGGTCATTTTCTTGAGAGAATAAAAAAAAACTATTCTAGTCTTTGAAAGTTGGGGAGGGATATTTGCCTAATTGCAAAAGTTGTGGGAAGAAATCTGGGTCTAACTTCTTTTTATGAAGCCTTTCCACCAACTCTCCTGTCTTCAGCCCTAAGCCCTGCCCTGACATTTCAAGGAACACTATGCCCCAAACCTGAGTCTTGAGGTCTGAGGGATATATATTTTGCTTCATCATTACTGATTTCTATAAACTCTGAAAGAGTTTAGCTTTCTCTTCTCAGCTAAGATAGTAACCTCTCCTTCATCAACTTTCTACCTACAAAATTTTTACCTATATTCTTTCCTTCATTTCTATTGTTTCTTTTTCAGTTTTTGTTTGTGTGTTTGTTTCTTTTTTTGTTTTACCATTGAGGGTTTATACTACTTTTATTTCTCCTTTCATTTTGGTAATATTAAAGGACTGGGTGGAAATAGACTTGTGTTTATTCCTCCATATTTAACCAGACGCCTCCCCCCAAATCCACATTTTTGAAATGAGTTAGTGGTTTAATATTTAAGGGGTGAAGTGCTGAGTCAAACATGCATTGACTATCTCTGCCCTTTCTGAGATAATATTAATCACCTGCCCTTCATGGTGACTTTTTTTACTTGTCCCCATACTCATATCATCTGCCAGTGTTCCCAGAGAAGGTGACCATCACTGGGTCACTTTAAGAGTTCAAGGAAATCCCCCTTGCCTCCATTAAATCTCTCTATCCATGCTTCACTTCAGATTTAATTTTGCCTTAAAATTTTTATTCTTGTTAATCATTTAAGCTCCTTCCCATTATTTATAATTTGGAATAAATTTCAACCTTTTTTTAAGGTTTAGTAGGAGTTGGGGTTGAGAATACTAGTAAAATGAGACACAAAGGGTGACATGTATATCACCAGAATGGGGAGTGGTCATGACCTTAGCTATGGCTGGAAAAGTTTGTGGTACTAAAACCCAATGTTACTCTAGAAACTTTCAGATGTGGGTTTGAATCCTGACTTAGACACTTGTTATGTGACTTTATTTAACTTCACATAGCCTCATTATATACTGGTGTTAATAGTACTTACTTTGTAGGATGTCAAGTGGACTGAGTGAAATAATAGAAAACAAAACAAAACTTGGGACGTTGAGAAGACTGAATGAGATAGTAAATAAAAAAAAAAAACCAACAAACTTAGAGCAGTGTCTTGCTCATAAGAGGGTATAAGAGGGTACGGTAAACATTAACTATTTCTAAAACACAAATACACCTTAGAAATATTACAGAAAAAAAGTTACTTGTTTTAGAGACGAGATTTGGTTTACTTACTATTTTCATAATTTTGTTCCCCTACCTCCCCTCATTTGCCATGTTTGTGATTATAAACGTGGTGGATATTCAAACCATTAATCTTAGAATTTATGGGCATCTGTGTCATTCTCTCTAATCCGGGAAAGCCTGCCCAAGGTGAGGGCTAAACTTGTCTGTGGAGGAAAGTAAATTGACAGAGGCATGTTGGGATTGTTAAAAGTAGCTGTCTGAAAGATGGATGTCTGTTGCTGCATGATCAGTTTGGCTGTGGGGACTGAATTGATCACATCGAGGGCAGCAATGAAAGTCCCATGCAAGGGTGCAGTCCACTTAAATCAGCTGCATATGGGAATGACCTGGAATAGATTCACTTGATTAAAGCCAAGGGAAAAGCAGAAAGTTGGGTGGGGATATGGGAACTAAGACATTTTCTTAATAGTTTCTGTGTGATTTGTTAGAATAGAAATTTGCTAGAGTGATAATAATCCTGGGCTTAGAGTCAAGAGATCTAGCTTTTACAGTGCATTGATACATTACTCATTTCTAATTTAATAAGATTCTTTCTGGAATAAGAAATTGAACCGTTTTGACCATATGTGTATTGAATGTGATTATCACAGAGGTTTTATAGGAAATCACACGTTATTTTGTGTACATAAATGAAATATGCTGAATGTTGTAATTCATTAGGAAATCAGGTCTTGATAAGTGAATTGCTCTTTTGAGTTCTAAATTTTTAAACTTCTTTTGTACTGTATATATATTTATTGGCACTTTACAACTTTCCTAGAAAAATGAGGTCTGCTACTTCTAGTAACTTTCACTTATTCTCCTTTTCTCAAGTCTTTTATAATTTTCTCAATGGTGGTCACACCAGCATGTTTATTTTCAATATCTAACATTGAATTTTATGGCAACATCTCCATAGCTTTCGGTTTCCGGACTAAGGAACTAATATATTGAAATGTAAAATGGTGGCTGCATAACTGAAACTTACCTATCTATGGTTAGGACAGGGATATGGGACATGTTACATTGTTAAGGAGACCATCACAAGCCGATGGAACTGGTATCTTAGTTGTGACTGTACTCTTCTGAACTCTGATTAACAAAATTCTAATCCATTTTGGAAAGTTGAACATCCATCTGTTTTCTGAAGATTTCATGTATATTAACTTTAGTTACACATAACTGTATATATGACACTCTATAACCAGGAACATGATACCACACATTGCAAGAAAATGAGTTCTTTTAACTGAAGAGGATATGAATATGAGAGAATAAAAAGCTATTGTCCAGAACGGTGCTTCTCCTCCTCTATCACCCATTAAAAAATGGTCACCTACATCACGTATAAGGTTGTTAGTTTTACACAGGCCCTTCAGAAACTTCACAGAATCTTTGACTCCATTCTGTGTCATTTGGCTCACCACACTATTTACTTGTCTTGCTGATGGAAGAGGCAGGCACTGGAGTGAGGTGTGAGAACGAGAAAACCAAGGGTTGCCACTTAGTATCTTCATAATGGTGGCACTCTTCAAACAGACTGTTGCTGTCATATAAAGATGTTGAGGGCCGGGTAGAGAGCCTTCTTTTCTTTCCCAATTACGTTGAACTGGTCAAGAGGCCAAAGAATAGATTTTTCACTAATCTCTTTTCAGACTCAGCTTTTCTTGATTTGCAGAAATCTATTTAACTAGATGGTTATTCTTTGCCTTTGTCTGCACTCGGTTCCAAAATACAGGAGAAGAGACACTGCTCGAATCCTTCCCCACCTCCTGTCCCCCACTTCTCAGGCTCTAAGAGCTTGGTGCTTAGAGTCAGACTGTGGGATTTTGAATCCCTGCCTCCTGTACCCTTTCCCAGTATTCCTTGATTGTTCAACATAGGATAATTTAATGGAAATGTCATAAAGGGATGAATGTAAAAGTGTAAGCAATTTGTAAGAAAACTATAATGATTAGTGCAGTGCCCTAGTCATAGAAACAGAAGAGGTGTTACTGCTTTTAAACATGAAAGGAAGAGGAGAAAAATTAGTTCCTGGGACCAGGAGGGAGAAAGCTGTGTAGACAGGGTCACTTTCAGAGGATCTGTGACAACTTTGTTGAGGAACATAGCCCGTGTGAGACAATGAGTGAGGAGGGAATAAAACCTGACCTCACTTTGTTCCCTACCTCTGGTCTCCTGGCAGGTTCTCCCATTGGCTAAACCCACCTGGAAACTTGTCCACACAGGCCAGCTTCCTATGGCAGAAAGCAGGTGGAAAAGAGTGGATTTGGAGGGGCACATGAAAGATATCTGAAACAGGAAATGATTTAACCTGGGAGCCATGGCTTCCTCATCTGTAAAGTAGGGCTAACCATAGTGCCCACTCTAGAGTGTGGTGAGAAGTAAATAAAATACTTAGTAGGGTATGTAGGAGACTTCCTAGTGCAAAGAAAGCACTGAGTGCACATTAACTATCATTGTTACACTTTGGTAATTGTTCACTAAATGGATATAGATGGCCAGACTAGTCAGTAGTTGGTTGGAACCTATTAAAGTTTTTTCAAACCTGTTCAATTTTATTATGTATTTAAATATCTGAAATAATTCAAAAACAATTTTTAACATATAATTAGAACTATTATAGTTTATGTAATTTTTTATGGATTGAGTCCTTGAAGAGCATCTTCAAACCAGGCTCCTTTCATTCTTTTACCTCATACATCATCAAGCTCTGTCTACTTCATCTTTGTTCCCACTCTGACTTACCTCAAGCCCCTACCATCTCTCCCTTGGATGGTTACACCAACTTCTCAACTGACCAACTAGGCTTCAGGCTTCCTATTCCTCAATCCATTCCTACAGCAGTGACCCTTGTAAATTGGGCCTTGGACTAAATTTATACTCCTGAGTAGATGTCCAAGTTGCTCCATGATCTGGGTTCTGTCTGTCTCTTCTGGCCCATCTCTGGCTATGTGCTCATTGCACTACTTCATCAGTAACAAAGCACAGTCTCTGCAGTCCCCCAATACATCATCCTGTTCCAGTGGTTCTCAAAGTGTGGTCCCAGGCCAGCAGTATCAAAATCAACTACAAACCATTAGAACAGTGAATTCTTGGGCTTTATCTGAAACCTATTTAACCAGGAACTCTAGGGATGAGGCCCAGAAATCCATGTCTTAACAAACTCTCCTGGCGATTCTGGGGCACATTCAAGTTTGAAATCCACTACCATGCGTCTTAGTCTTGGGTTGTACTGGTAATCTTTCCTGGAATGGCAATTCTACTTCCTTCATCTCCAAGACTCATTTCACGGAGCAAAGACTCCAGGATTGACTTGCTGATTAGTTGTAACAAATTAACTTAGTTCCCCTGAATCTAAATAATTATTTGTTTATGTAACAACCATGTTTGAAAAGAATGAAACTAACTCTCACAGTAACTTTTCTGGAAAATAGTGTTTTTTTTTTCTGTTTTGTTTTTGTTTTTTTACAAATATTTATTCAGAAGGGTTGATGCATTTATTAGGAGAAAGGAAGGAATTTTTACATAATCAAATTCTTCCTGAAGATGTGCCAGACAACGATGAATAGCTACTCTCCTAATAACAGTTAATGATTTGACTCTATTTAATGGGTCTTATTATATAGATGAAGAAACCAAAGTTCAAAAGGGTTATGCAACTTGTTCAGGATTACAAATCTAGCAAGTAGAGAGCCAGGGCTGGAACTCAGGTCTGTCTGACCTCCAACATCCAGACACTTAAACATCGTATTATCTTTGAAACATGGAGAAAGCAATTGCCTCTATTTTTCTCTCAAGGATTCCCTTTTTAATTCAAGCAAAGTAGAGAGAGAAAGGATAACATTGTTTTTTTTGTAGGCAATGATGTACAATTCCAATTAGTCACTAGGCAAATGGCAGACTTGGTTATACAATGGTCTAGTATCAGTTCTCTCCCACAGTGTCATGACAGACTAGTTCTTTCACACTGATTAGGTATAAAGTTTGCTGCAAATAATATTTAAAATAATAGGTTTTATTTATGAGTTATCCTTGAATACATTGAGAAGGATTCAAGGTTATCTATATAATAATGTTTCTCTTAGATTTTTGCATTTCACTGTGCTTTTGTAAAGGGAAGAGAGAGGTTGGCAATATAGGTATTGGGCAAGGAATTGTGCAGAGATTACAATCTATTTTGTGGGAGTGAGAACATCCTCCATCACATATATTCCAAGCAAGAGAAAAATGTCCTGTGTGACTTTATGGAACTGGTGAGTATATGATGGGGTAGGGATGGGGTATCAGGATTCCTGAGAAAGCCTCTCCCATTTTATTTCTCACTAAAGGCAGGGAGGTTCTCTGATAGTAGATTCTCTGGTGCAGAAATGGCAGGATTCAACCTTCTTGATCATGGGCCCTACAACTCGGAGAGTAAATGATCTGTCACATTTACAAAATAACCACTTTAAAGTTTCAATACTTTCCTTCTTTCTAAAATAAGGTGCCCCCCCATTGTCAGTGCTATAGCCTAGATTTTAATTTGTAAGCATTGTTAGCTCATTTGCTACTCTAATCTCAATAAAGTCAGATATTATTCACTTTATGGATCACATTAATGATAAGTACTGGCATATTCCAATAAAGTATACAATTACCAGTCCATTAGCTATTTTACTAAAGAAATTTCATTATGACATTTCTTTGGAAAACATGACTATGATGGCCTTTTCCTTATGTACTAGAAAATTGTGTCCTAAAAAAGTGAGTTTCAAAAATCTCTATTAGTTTTCCTGTATGTACTTCACATAGACTACCTTAATGGTTCACTTTATATGTTTTATTTAATCATCTTAATTTCATCCCTGTAGGAGTAATGGGGCCAATCAAATGAAATTGTTACTGTAATAAAGGAGCATGGGTATAGCATCCCTTAAGGCATTTGAATATACTTGATCGTTGGAGGGGAACAATTTGTAAATAAAGCTAAGGAAATGGAATTAGAGATGGAGAGACATTGGTTCACAAAGAAGACAGCAGTAATGGTGAAGATGGAACGTTTAATTACCATAATTACCCTACAGAGGTATTTTTATTTTTTATTATTTTTTTATTTTATTTTATTTTATTTTATTTTATTTTATTTTATTTTAATTTTATTATGTTATGTTAGTCACCATACAATACATCATTAGTTTTTGATGTAGCGGTCCACGATCCATTGTTTTCGTATAACACCCAGTGCTCCATGCAGAACATGCCCTCCTTAATACCCATCACCGGGCTAACCAATCCCCCCTCCCCCCTCCCCTCTAAAACCCTGTTTGTTTCTCAGGTCCATAGTCTCTCATGGTTCATCTCTCCCTCCAATTGCCCCCACCCATTTTTCCCTTCCCTCAAGCCATGTTTTGAAAGTCACCTTCCTGGTTCGCCATTCCAGAGTTTCTTCAACTGAAGTCAAATTCTTTTGTATATTAAATTTCATTTCTTTCTGCTTTAATTAGAGCTCATGTTTTACGAATGGGGTTCTCAGTGGACATAAACAACTAATGAACTTCCCTACCTTTTTAAATTCCTCATATGCATACAGATAAAAATCACACACTCTCTCAGACTTCTTCCTTTATCTTAATCATTTATAGTATATTTGTTCAATAGCTCAGAACCTGGAGCTGCACTGCCTTGCTTCAAATCATGGTTCTCCACTTGCCAGGGGTGTGACTGGGGTCAAGTGACTTAGCTTCTTTGTGCATCAATTTGCTCCTCTGTAAAATGGGATAATGATTGTTTCTACTTTCTAAGGTTATTATGAGGATTAAATGGTCAATCTGTATTGAGTGCTTGGACCAGTGCCTGGTACATACCAAGCACTATAAAGGTGTTTGGTATTACCATTATTTTTGTTATCACATTGTCTTTGAATTTCTCCAAGTGATTTTTTTTTAAAAATCTCTCAATTTTATTTTTAATAAAAATAGTTCTGTGGACATGGTAAGGAATCTGAACAATAAAGAAATGTGTACAATTAAAAGCAAAGGCAACCACTGGTAATAGTTTCTCAGATATTCCTCCAGAGCATTACTGTGTTGCCTTTCTCTCGCTCGCTCGCTCTCTCAATGAAAAGACCAGAACATGCACAATGCTCCTCACTGTCCCACATGTAAAAATACAGTGATTAAAACTAAACACAAGGGCGCTTGGGTGGCTCAGTCGTTAAGCGTCTGCCTTCGGCTCAGGTCATGGTCTCAGGGTCCTGGGATCGAGCCCCGCATCGGGCTCCCTGCTCGGCGGGAAGCCTGCTTCTCCCTCTCCCACTCCCCCTGCTTGTGTTCCCTCTCTCGCTGTGTCTCTCTCTGTCAAATAAATAAATAAAATCTTAAAAAAAAAAAAAAAAAACTAAACACAATACCCTGGTAGGGCAGTCTAACTATTAAGGAATTTCGTATCATTTTTTTTAGATCTTATCAACTGCTTTCCTTGTAGAACACTATAGCCTTCTAGCTGGTCTCAGAGCAGTGCCATACTGTTGGCTACTGTGGGCTTGGATTGTTGTCCTGTGGAACTGCCCTCACTTCCCCCATTTCCTGGAGATGTGTAACTATTGCTCTCTCTTCCTTTCCAATCCCTTACTAACATCCAGATTCCCTAAGAAGTTTTCCAGGGAGCAGGAAAAACTGGGAATTCCTTATGTGACTGTTTTAAATGATGGATAGTTGAACATCTGCATCTCCCACTCTTTCTCTGAATTAACTGAGAACTTGGAATTCAGAAAGCAAAAATGATAGACTACCTGCAAAATTTTAATACTGGACATTTGATCCATTTATTATTACTTAGTTATATCAGAAAACAGTGCATTTTACACTCAGCTTATTGGATGCAGATTTTTTTTTAATGACTCTAACCTATGAAATTTCTTACATGGAAATCTATGAGTATAGATTTAAAACTCTCAGGGAGGCAGACCCATAATTTCTGTATAATCAAAGGACATAAGATAGGTGTTATACAAGCATTAAAAAGTATCTTCATAATTCATGTTTCATAGGCTGCAAGGGAGAGTTGGAGATAAAAGTTCAGAAAGCCTTGGGCATTGCTATGTGGATGAGGCTGTGACCTTTCCATGGGAGAGTTTGGTTCCCGCATGTGAGAAAAGAAGGCAAGCCAATGTTTCTTAGCATTCCAGTAAGGGAAGTGAGCAAAGATTGCTTGTGTAAATTCTCCTACAAGTGATATAAGCCTGGAGCGTGCAGAGGGTCAAGGTGAGAGCACACCTACAGTGTGTCAGCCTGCTAACATAACAGTCAGGTATGTACCTTGGTGGTCTTCTCCCACAGAACTGGGGACAAGACCACGTGACCCCGACATTCTTCTCATCAGCCAGTACACACACAACTAACACATAATAGTCACTTACATTGGCTAACATTCTCCAATGTGGCAAGGGGAGGGAAGAATGAGAATACCAATTCCATCCTACAACATTTTAGCACCTTTCCTCTAAGTCCAAATTACTTTGAGAAAAGAGAAAAAAAATGTCATTTTCAGCATGAAAGCTCTATTGTTGCCACCAACCATAAGAAATCACTGTACACAGATTTTCAGTTTCTTTCACTGGAAAGATAACCTGTAAAACTACAAATGACGCTGTAGAGCTAAAACACAAGAAGAGAAGTAACAGCTTTCTGAATTGCAAAAATCTGAAACTGATCTGCAAGGGAAATGAGGAATGCTGATTTATTATAGACAATGACAAAAGAAGGCTAGAGTCTATATATCTGGGTTTTCTGTGGCTCTTTCTAATCACGTGGGCCAGTTTAATGAGTATGTACAGTTCGTGGTTCTTTTGTATAGGAATTGGAGGCTGGAAGAGGAGGAACAGGAATAGGATGGGGGAAAAGGAGAAGAAAGACAAGGACGAGAACAGTCACAATAATAATGACAGTGGGTATTACCAAGTGCCAAGTGCCCTGCTATGCCCTTGAAAGGCCCGATTCCACCTAATTTCTGCCAACGTCCTATACGGTTGGTGTTGCTGTCATGCACATTTTACACATGAGAAGAGTAAGGCATTGAACATGTAAATTACTTGCCTAGCGTCATCCATATATTCTGAAGCCAGAAAAGAAAGGCGCCTTTACATTAGGGTTCTTGGTGATTCTGGATTCAGCTCTTTTCAACTGTGGAGTTACAGAAATATCTCTGGGCATGAAAGGAGAAAGGATGGTTGTGCACCATCACATCTTCCCTCCTGTTTAGCTCCCATTGGCCTAGACATCCAGAAAGATGCCTCTTCTCTTGCTGTAGTCTTAGGTCAATACAATGCTAATATCCACCACTCCTGAAAAACTGAATTCCCCATTTATTAACTATGCATGCACAGTGTATAGATACAGTCTATTTGAAAGCACAGCTCTTATCTCTTAGAGAAATATCCTGATAATCACTTTGGCAAAAATAGAGACTTTGGGGGGTATTCTGGGATCAGTCAAAATTTTGACATTTTAGCCCACTTTTAAAAACTTTTACCTTTTATTTTCTTGCTCCCTCTTGCTCTTATAAAATGAGCCCAGAAAAAAAAATCAGAATCAGGAGATGATCTCCTAGTAACTGCCTGCAAACGTGGGAATAATCCTCCTGAATAATAAATAATCACAAACATGCTCTTCAGACAGAGCTGCAGGGTCAGATGAATGGAGCTCCTAACAAGGCCAAGAACTGAATAAATTGCCTCTTGATCTCGCCACTGAGAATGAATTCATGTAAATCCGAGGAAGCTGAGCTGCTGCTGCTGCTAATCCACCATGTGTAGTGACTAATTTTATTAAGTGAAATACAAGAAAAGGAAAGATCCTTGCCGTAGAAATGTGCTCAAAGATGATTGCCTTGGCCTAAGTGCTGAGTCCTGTGGCCGCAGCAAGTGAGCAAGGCCAATTAGGCTCCTCATCAGGCGGTGCGGGGCACGGGGATGAGGATGAGCGCTGAGCCACTGCAAGGAAGGCTTGTGAGCACAGGCCAGCCCCCACCCTGCGCGCATCACTGGCAAAGTGAAACACAACTCCTGCTCTTGACTCCGAGGTGACCTTTCTCCCGAGAAGATGGGTTGACTCTACTTTAAAAAGTTTACCTTTGACTGAAATACTTGAAAGCCATTACCACTGGAAATTTGATGTTTGTGATTTCAGATGAATCAGTGTGCTGAGTTCTTTTTCTGTTAGAAGTTGCAAACTTAAAGCCTTTCTGGATCAAGCAATATTAGCAAGCAATACAAATAAATAAGGCTGTAGAGGTGATAGGGCCCACTGCCCACCGGCCAGGCCCACTGCTGATTCATTTTCCCCCGAATGTGCCAGAATCTACCACAGGGAAACATACACCTAGCCCCCATCTCAGCCATTCTGTTCCTAAGTATATATCCAAGAGATATGACTGTGTATGTTCGCCAAAAGATATTTACAAGCAAATTTATTTATAATTACCCAAACCTGGGAGGTAGCCCAAAGAAATCCAGTAATAAGAAAATGGATAATTAAAACATGGTATAGTCATACAATGGACTATTACACAACCGTAAAAAAAAAAAAAAAAAAAGAATGAAGTCCTGACACATTCAACAACATGAATAACTCTCACAGATGTTATGCTGATTTGGAAGAAAACACATGCAAAAGATTAAAGACTATGATTTGATTTATTTAAAATTTGAGAACCAGCAAAACCAGTCAATGATGATAGAAGTCAGAACAATGGTTACCTCTTTGTGTGGGGTACTGTTTGGAAAGGGTTACAGAGAATCATCTAAGGTGCTGGAAATATTCAATATCTTGATCTGGGGTAGATACATGGATGCACACATTTGTAAAACTGCATCAAACTGAACATTTAATATTGGTTTTATTATATGTCTGCATTTTGCTGTATGTATGTCATAATTCAATTCAAAGGTTAACAATTGCATCATGACAGGACAAAACAAAATAATAAAGAAATAAAATAAAAACTGTGCCAGAAAAATGAAATACTCTGAGCCACAATTTGCTCACTGGACCATGAACTTATGTGCCCAACTAATGTTTCTAAATCTCTTCCCACCACAGTTGAAGACTTACTGTCTTCTTATTCTTTAGCTCATATTTCCCCTTTTGGGAAAAGAATTAGGACATCGCAAAAGTTATATCTATTTAATATTTACATTGAGGCTTTGCTCTTTTTTTTAAGATGTCGTTTAATCTCCACATTTTTGAGAATTTTTGAGTTTTCTTCTTGAAACTGATTTCTAGTTTCATACCACTGTGGTTTGAAAAGGTTGCTTGATATGATTTCAGTCTTCTTAAATTCGTTAAGACTTGTTTTGTGGCCTCACATATAATCTATCCTAAGAATGTTCCATGTGCACTTGAGAAGAATGTGTATTCTGTTGCTTTTGGATGGAAGGTTCTGTATGTATATGCTAATTCCATCTGGTCTAATAAGCCTTTTACTCTTAATATAATTTTAGGTTGACATTTCCTAGCATTGCCATAACTCACATACATATTATTTTATACGATAGCATTTTATTAATAGACTCTTTACTTAACTATTACATTATTTTTCAGAATTTAGGATGTTGTCAATTTTTCATTGGGAATAAGTGAATTCTTTTAGTTTTCCATTCTCAGCTTATTTTTCTGAAGTGGGGCTATTCAAACAAAGGTCATAAGTGGATTCTCAGAGCCTGTTCTAATGCCATATTACTTTTAAAGGGCTGGCATTATTCATGTTGTCAAATGACATTTATAAGACTACCTATTTGTTTTATCTTCACCAAAACTAGAGCTTGTTAAAAATCTTTTTTTTTTTTTAAATCAAAGTATAATAACTCTAAAATTATTTAAAGGAGCTTTAATTTATTTTTAGAATGGAGGCAGATTTCCCAAATACTAGCTAATTTTCTGTATTTCTCCATTTGCTTATTATTTCTGATTATCTACTAAACAGAATCTGTATATTGATCATATCTATTAATCTCAGTTTTCTCTATAATTTGAATAGCAAAAGCTTATCTATTATGTTTATCTGTTATGTTTTCCTATTCTGCTATTTTACGTTTACTGCATTTGCCTTATAAAAAATGTGCTATGATGAGCGCTATGAATTGTGTAAGACTGATGAATCACAAACCTGTACCCCTGAAACAAATGATACATTATATATTAATAAAAAATAAAAATAAAAAAAGTTATCTTTATATGATCAGGCATATTTTATCTCTAATAGCCTTCATTTTTTGAATGCCTTGAGTTTCTTTTTCTTCATATTAAATGTTTCATATTTAAATGTGCTGTTATACTTTATTCTGTATTTTACAAAATAGGTTATATGTTGTTTGATTCAGTTGTAATTTATTGCCATGTACAATGTGAAATATAAGTCCAAATTAATTACTTTCCATATGGATATCTAATTATGCAACAAAACTATGAAATATTATCTGCTGTTATATTAGTTTTTGCTCAAATGGTCATAAAACCTCGATTTTTATGCTTTTGAATATTCCCCCTGATTTCTTAAAGTCTGACAACATTTTAGAGTTATTATACTCTAATAATATATATATATTAAAATCAAAGTATAATAATATTATATAATTATATATATATTATATATTACATTATATTACATTTCTTGACTGGCCTTTAAATACTCTTATATGAGGGGAAGAGCAAGATGGCAGAGAAGTAGGAGACCTAAATTTCATCTGGTCCCAGGAATTCAGCTAGATAGGGATCAAACCATTCTGAACACCTACGAACTCAACAGGAGATCGAAGAAAAGAATAGCAGCAACTCTCTGAGCAGAAAAGCGACCACTTTCTGGAAGGTAGGACTGCAGAGAATTGAATCCGAGGTGATATTCAGGAGGATAGACGGCAGGGGAGGGGGCCTCCGTCGGCCACTTCTGGCAAGTGATAAGAGTCAAGGAGCATAAAATTGGAACTTTTAGAAGTCAACTCCGCTGAGGAATGTCGCTCCAGTGGCTAGGCAGGGGGTGGAACCCTCGTGGGACAGTGTGGTCTCAGGACCCTCGGGGTCACAGAAAGACCAGGGGTGCCTGAGTGCAGCAGAGCTCCCAGGTATTGGAGTGGGGAAGCTGGCTGCCGAGACGGAGCCGAGGTGTGGGCTCTCAGCTCGGGTTGCCATAAACCGTGATCCGCGGCACAGTCAGGCCACTTCTCTTCCAGTAGGGACCGATCAAGCGGCAGGTCTGGGAGACTCTCCTTCCTCCCCCGGGAGGAGTGGCCTGGGAGCGCACCGCAGGGATCTGCTGGGTTTGGAGACGCCAAACGGGGTCAGGTGCCAGAGATAGAAATGCTCGGTCACAGGCCGGGTGAGCACAGAGTGCGGCTGGAGACCGGGGAGATGGGAGTGATTGACTGCTTTTCTCTGGAGGCTCACTGAGGAGCGGCTCCGAGTTCTCGGCTCCTCCAGGGCAGAGATTGGGAGGCCACCATTTTCACTCTTGGCCTCCAAAGCCGTACGGAAAGCTTGCAGGGAACAAAAGCTCCCGAGAGCAAACCCGAGCAGATGACTTAGCCCGGACCAGGCAAGGGTGGGGCAATTCTGCCTCCAGCAAAGACATTTGGGAACCACGGCAGCAGGCCCCTCCCCCAGAAGATCAGCGAGAACAGCCAGCCAAGACCAAGTTTACCGATCAGTGAGAACGGCAGAACTCCAGCACTAGGGGAATACGGTACATAGAATTCATGGCTTTTTCCCCCATGTTTCTTTAGTCTTTCAAAGTTAATTTTTTTTAATTTTCTTTTTTATCTTTTTCTTTTTTTTTGAATTTTTCTTTTTCCCTTTTTCAACCAACATCTTATCAATCCCTTTTAAAAAAAATCTTTTTTATTTTTCATTTTTAGAGTCATATTCTATGCCTTCATAGTAGTTAACCTTATTTGTGGTATATATATATATAAGTTGTACTCTCTTTAAAATTTTGGGATACAGTTTCTTCTAACAGACCAAAATATACTCTAAATCTCTAGTGTATGGCTTTGTTCTAGTCTCCTGCCTGATCACATTCTCTCCCCCTTTTTTTTTAAATCCTCTTCTTTCTTTTTTCAACCTACTTCTTATCTTATCAATTTCTTTTATAAAATCTTTTATAGTTTTCATCTTTACAGTCATATTCCATCCCTTCATCATATTTACCCTTATTTTTTTCATATATATGCTTCTTTTCTTTAAAACTTTGGGAGGCACTTTCTTCTAACAGACCAAAATATGCCCAAAATCTAGTGTGTGGCACTGATCTATGCACCAGCCTGATCATATTTAATCATATTCTGTTTTGTGGGTTTTTTTTTTAATCTTTTTTTTTCTTTTTTCGTTCTTTCCTTTTCTTTTCCCCCAGTTTCAGGTCTGTTCTGATTAGTTTAGTGTATATTTTTCTGGGGTCGTTGTTACCCTGTTAGCATTTTGTTCTCTCATTCATCTATTCTCCTCTGGACAAAATGACAAGATGGAAAAAATCACCTCAAAAAAAGAACAAGAGGCAGTACTGACTGCCAGGGACCTAATCAATACAGACATTAATAAGATGTTGGAACTAGAGTTCAGAATGATGGTTTTAAAGATGCTAGCTGGGCTTGAAAAAAGCATGGAAGATATTAGAGAAACCCTTTCTGGAGAAATAAAAGAACTAAAATCTAACCAATTCGAAATCAAAAAGGCTACTAATGAGTGTAATCAAAAATGGAGGCTCTAACTGCTAGGATAAATGAGGCAGAAGAGAGAATTAGTGGTATAGAAGACCAAATGATGGAAAATAAAAAGCTGAGAAAAAGAGAGATAAACAACTACTGGATCACGAGGGCAGAATTCGAGAGATATGTGATACCATAAGACAAAACAATATTAGAATAATTGGGATCCCAGAAGAAGAAGAAAGAGAGAGAGGGGCAGAAGGTATATTGGAGCAAATTATAGCAGAGAACTTCCCTAATTTGGGAAAGGAAACAGGCATCAAAATCCAGGAGTCACAGAGAACCCCCCTCACAAGCAATAAAAATAGGTCAACACCCCGACATCTAATAGTAAAAATTACTAGTCTCAGAGACAAAGGGAAAATCCTGAAAGCAGCTCGGGACAAGAGATCTGTAACCTACAATGGTAGAAACATTAGATTGGCAACAGACCTATCCACAGAGACCTGGCAGGCCAGAAAGGACTGGCATGATATATTCAGAGCACTAAATGAGAAAATTATGCAGCCAAGAATACTATATCAAGCTAGGCTGTCAATGAAAATAGAAGGACAGAGAAAAAGCTTCCAGGACAAACAAAAACTAAAGGAATTTGCAAACACAAAACCAGCCCTACAAGAAATATTGAAAGGGGTCCTCTAAGCAAAGAGAGAGCCTAAAAGTAACATAGACCAGAAAGGAACACAGACAATATACAGTAACAGTCACCTTACAGGCAATACAATGGCACTAAATTCCTATCTTTCAATAGTTACCCTGAATGTAAATGGGCTAAATGCCCCAATCAAAAGACACAGGGTCCCAGATTGGATTAAAAAACAAGACCCATCGATATGCTGTCTGCAAGAGACTCATTTTAGACCCAGAGACACCCCCCAGATTGAAAGTGTGGGGGTGGAAAACTATTTAGCATGCTAATGGACACCAAAAGAAAGCTGGGGTGGCAATCCTTATATCAGACAAATTAGATTTTAAACCAAAGACTGTAATAAGAGATGAGGAAGGACACTATATCCTACTTAAAGGGTCTATCCAACAAGAAGATTTAACAATTGTAAATATCTATGCCCCTAACATGGGAGCAGCCAATTATATAAGCCAATTAATAATAAAAGCAAAGAAACACATTGACAACAATACAGTAATAGTGGGGGACTTTAACACCCCCCTCACTGAAATGGACAGATCATCTAAGAAAAAGATCAACAAGGAAATAAAGACTTTAAATGACACACTGGACCAGATGGACTTCACAGATATATTCAGAACATTCCATCCCAAAGCAACAGAATACACATTCTTCTCTAGTGCCCATGGAACATTCTCCAGAATAGATCAGATCCTAGGTCACAAATCAGGTCTCAACCGGTACCAAAAGATTAGGATCATTCCTGCCTATTTTCAGACCACAGTGCTTTGAAACTAGAACTCAATCACAAGAGGAAAGTCGGAAAGAACTCAAATACATGGAGGCTGAAGAGCATCCTACTAAAGAATGAACGGGTCAACCAGGAAATTAAAGAAGAATTTTAAAAATTCATGGAAACAAATGAAAATAAAAACACAACTATTCAAAATCTTTGGGATGCAGCAAAGGCGGTCCTAAGAGGAAAGTATATAGCAATACAAGCCTTTCTCAAGAAACAAGAAAGGTCTCAAGTACACAACCTAACCCTACACCTAAAGGAGCTGGAGAAAGAACAGCAAATAAAGCCTAAACCCAGCAGGAGAAGAGAAATAATAAAGATCAGAGCAGAAATCAATGAAATAGAAACCAAAAGAACAGTAGAACAGATCAATGAAACTAGGAGCTGGTTCTTTGAAAGAATTAACAAGATTGATAAACCCCTGGCCAGACTTATCAAAAAGAAAAGAGAAATGACCCAAATAAATAAAATCATGAATGAAAGAGGAGAGATCACAACCAACACCAAAGAAATACAAACAATTATAAAAACATATTATGAGCAACTATATGCCAGCAAATTAGATAATCTGGCAGAAATGGATGCATTCCTAGAGATGTATCAACTACCAGAACTGAACCAGGAAGAAACAGAAAACCTGAGCAGACCTATAACCACTAAGGAAATTGAAGCAGTCATCAAAAATCTCCCAAGAAACAAAAGCCCAGGACCAGATGGCTTCCCAGGGGAATTCTACCAAACATTTCAAGAAGAATTAATACCTATTCTTCTGAAACTGTTCCAAAAAGTAGAAATGGAAGGAAAACTTCCAAACTCGTTTTATGAGGCCACCCTTACCTTGATCCCAAAGCCAAAGACCCCATCAAAAAGGAGAATTACAGACCATATCCTTGATGAACATGGATGCAAAAATTCTCACCAAACTACTAGCCAATAGGATCCAACAGTACATTACAAGGATTATTCACCACGACCAAGTGGGATTTATCCCTGGGCTGCAAGGTTGGTTCAACATCTGCAAATCAATCAATGTGATACATTACATTAATAAAGAACAAGAACCATATGATCCTCTCAATAGATGCAGAAAAAGCATTTGACAAAGTACAGCATCCTTTTTTGATCAAAACTCTTCAGAGTATAGGGATAGAGGGTACCTACCTCAATATCATAAAAGCCATCTATGAAAAACCCACAGCAAATATCATTCTCAATGGGGAAAAACTGAGAGCTTTCCCCCTAAGGTCAGGAATATGGCAGGGATGTCCTCTATCACCACTGCTATTCAACATAGTATTAGAAGTCCTAGCCACAGCAATCAGACAACAAAAAGAAATAAAAGGCATCCGAATCGGCAAAGAAGAAGTCAAACTCTCACTGTTTGCAGATGATATGATACTTTATGTAGAAAATCCAAAAGACTCCACCCCAAAACTGCTAGAACTCATACAGGAATTCAGTAAAGTGGCAGGATATAAAATCAATGCCCAGAAGTCAGTGGCATTCCTATACACCAACAACAAGACAGAAGAAAGAGAAATTAAGGAGTCGATCCCATTTACAATTGCACCCCAAACCATAAGATACCTAGGAATAAATATAACCAAAGAGGCAAAGGATCTGTACTCAGAAAACTATAAAATACTCATGGAAGAAATTGAGGAAGACACAAAGAAATGGAAAAACGTTCCATGCTCATGGGTTGGAAGAACAAATATTGTGAAGATGTCAAGGCTACCTAGAGCAATCTACATATTTAATGCAATCCCTATAAAAATACCATTCACTTTTTTCAAAGAAATGGAACAAATAATCCTAAAATTTGTATGGAACCAGAAAAGACCCCGCATAGCCAGAGGAATGTTGAAAAAGAAAAGCAAAGCTGGTGGCATCACAATTCCGGACTTCCAGCTCTATTACAAAGCTGTCATCATCAAGACAGTATGGTACTGGCACAAAAACAGGCACATAGACCAATGGAACAGAATAGAGAGCCCAGAAACTCTATGGCCAACTAATCTTCGACAAAGCAGGAAAGAATGTCCAATGGAAAAAAGACAGTCTCTTCAACAAATGGTGTTGGGAAAATTGGACAGCCACATGCAGAAGAATGAAACTGGACCATTTCCTTACACCACACACAAAAATAGACTCAAAATGGTTGAAAGGCCTAAATGTGAGACAGGAGTCCATCAAAATCCTAAAGGAGAACACAGGCAGCAACCTCTTCAACCTCAGCCGCAGCAACTTCTTCCTAGAAACATCGCCAAAGGCAAGGGAAACAAAGGCAAAAATGGACTATTGGGACTTCGTCAACAAAACCAAAAGACAACTGACAGAATGGGAGAAGATATTTGCAAATGACATATCAGATAAAGGGCTAGTATCCAAAATCTATAAAGAACTCATCAAACTCAACACCCAAAGAACAAATGATCCAATCAAGAAATGGGCAGAAGACATGAGCAGACATTTTTCCAAAGAAGGCATCCAAATGGCCAACAGACACATGAAAAAGTGCTGAACATCACTCAGCATCAGGGAAATCCAAGTCAAAACCTCAATGAGATACCACCTCACACCAGTCAGAATGGCTAAAATTAACAAGTCAGGAAACAACAGATGTTGGCAGGGATGCAGAGAAAGGGGAACCCTCCTACACTGTGGGGGGAATGCAGGCTGGTGCAGCCACTCTGGAAAACAGTATGGAGGTTCCTCAAAAAGTTGAAAATAGAGCTATCATACGACCCAGCAATTGTACTACTGGGTATTTACCCCAAAGATACAAATGTAGGGATCCGAAACAGTACGTGCACCCCGATGTTTATAGCAGCAATGTCCACAATAGCCAAACTATGGAAGGAGCCAAAGTGTCCATTGACAAATGAATGGATAAAGAAGATGTGGTATATATACACAATGGAATATTATGCAGCCATCAAAAGGAATGAAATCTTGCCATTTGCAACAACGTGGATGGAACTGGAGGGTATTATGCTGAGCGAAATAAGTCAATCAGAGAAAGACATGTATCATATGATCTCACTGAGATGAGGAATTCTTAATCTCAGGAAACAAACTGAGTGTTGCTGAAGTGGTGGGGGGTTGGAGGGATGGTGTGGCTGGGTGATAGACATTGGGGAGGGCATGTGCTATGGTGAGCGCTGTGAATTGTGTGAGACTTGAATCGTAGACCTGTACCTCTGAAACAAATAATACATTATATGTTAAAAAAAAAAAAAAAAAGAAGATAGTAGGAAGGGAAAAATGAAGGGGAGGAAATCGGAGGGGGAGACGAACCGTGAGAGACTATGGACTCTGAGAAACAAACTGAGGGTTCTAGAGGGGAGGGGGATGGGGGGTTGGGTTAGCCTGGTGAAGGGTATTAAAGAGGGAATGTACTGAATGGAGCACTGGGTGTTATATGCAAACAATGAATCATGGAACACTACATCAAAAACTAATGATGTAATGTATGGTGATTAACATAACATAATAAAATAAAAAAAATAAATACTCTTATAAGCTATAAATATCAGGTATTCTTAGTATTTGTAAAATTTGAAACCATAACTCTTTTTTAAAAACACCATAAAATGTAATTTTATTTCTAAAAAGTACTGCGTATTACATTCTACTCTTTAGATTTGTCAAGAATCTTGGACTTAGAAATTGATAATATAGTCTAATGGTGTGAACTCACATAAATGGAGAAATTATAATACAATTTTGTGAGTTGGCACTTATGTACTTAAGATCTAAAAACTCTGAGAACAGAAGGAACTAACCAATCCTCAAATAATAAGAAAATATTTTATTGAGAAATTACATACGTCACAGAGAAAGAATTTGTTCAAAAAAGTAGAATCTTGAAAAGGTTTGGATATGAGGGGGCAGTTAAGGAAGTTCAATGTCAGTAGTACGGTTTGGCAAAGAGTGGCAAAAGATGATGCCAGAAAGGGTTTGGAACCAGATTATTAACACATTCATGTGACAAATGCAGAGGTTAGAATTTTATTTCCAATTACTGATAGTTCTGAAGGTTCAGCGAGGTTTTCAAGTAAGAGAGAAATACAATTAGATTAATTTTGTAGGGAAGTGACTTTGGTGGCAGTGTAAAGAATGGTCAAGATTAGAGAGAGAAACAAGAAGAGAAGAATTATCAAAACACAAAAAAGGAGCTGATAATCTGAGTTATGGCAGAGGAAGCAGGAATGGAAACAAGAAAAGGAATTAGAAAAGCATTTTTTAAAGTAGAATATGAAGAATTCGATTATCCATTGGATATGCTATGAGAAGTAGTGTTGGTCTGATGAAGATGTCTGAAGATGTGGATACTAATAGCAGAAGTGCATGATGCTGCAGATGAAGCAGACTTGCAGGAGAAGATTGAGTTCTACCTTAGAACTTACAATGTGAATTAAGTGCTAAATCTAAAACGTGTGCAGGGAGTCCAGATGGGGATATGTGTAATTAAGTTTGGGGTCAGATGACTGATCAAACTTTTTGGCAAAAAAGTGGTTTTTAAAGTCACAAAAGTAGGTGATTATGGATGACCAAATGAGAAGAGTTGGTATAGAAACCTGGAGAATATTAACATTTGAAGGATTGTTAGAGGATGAGATACGTAATAGAATAAAGAGAAGAAATAGGAAAGTTCTACCTCAAAAGCCAAAGAATAGGGAAAAGACATAAATATGTAAATATCTAAGATAAGCCTAACAGAATGAGAATTAAAAATAGTTATCTGGATTTGGTAATTAGGAATTCCTGGCAATCTCAGTGAAAGAAATATCAGAAGTCAGTATTATCATCCTTGAAGACCAAGCTAATGACTGCTGGGTTCAAAGCTGTGGAGAACAGTGGCTCCAGTTGTGGGTATGTTAGAGTTGGACACTTGTTAAAAGAACCAGGAAGGACCTTGACCCTGACACTGTTGTGACAGGTGAGAGAGAAGTTAACTTTTTTTTTTTTAAGATTTTATTTTATTTTACTTATCTGACAGAGAGAGAGACACAGGGAGAGAGGGAACACAAGCAGGGGGAGTGGGAGAGGGAGAAGCAGGCCTCCCGTGGAGCAGGGAGCCCGATGTGGGGCTTGAACCCAGAACCCTGGGATCATGACCTGAGCCGAAGGCAGATGCCCAATGACCGAGCCACCCAAGTGCCCCGAGAAGTTAACTTTAATACCATGGACAAAACTCTAATTTACAGTCATGTTTATAGCTTGCTTCCTCTATTTGTAGATTAGAAGGATAATACCTACTATTTTGTAGGCAATTGTTGGAAATAAGAAGCTCTATACAAAGAGTTTAAAGATACTTGGAACTTGGATACAGTATTTTAAAAATACAATGTGCTAAGTATAATTATGAGCATCATCAATTTGTTGCCTTGGAAAACCTTTATTGAAACTCCAACAGAGTTAAACATGGATACAATGCCAAAAATTTATAGGTAACTGTGATTGTCTTCATCATGCCTGTGTCTGGAAATAAAGACCTAACAATAGGCTTTCACAGTGGGCATGAGTACCCACTATTACATTCCAGGCATGTTGTAAACACAGTTCACGTACTCAAAGAGCTCACAATATCTCTCTGGTCAATACGAAAGGCTAACTCAGTCCCTCAAATCATTGGATTTGTCTGTCTCCAGGGTCTCCACTTCCCAGGTAACTGCTGCATTGTTACTTTGTGTTTTCCAATAATAAAAAGCACCATATAATAGACTAATTTCCACTGCTGTCCAGTAAATTTTGATTTCCTCCTAAGTACATTTACAGCACTAAGGAAATGATTTATCATCATAGAAGCAGAACATTTCTAGCTTTTAGTGATTGAGTCATAGGTTGCTAGACCATTGGTGATTATAACATGGCTATAATTATTTTTTTCAATCTCTTCCTTTTACAGATGAAAGAAATGAGACCCAAAGAAGTCAGATGACTAACACAGAGCATTACTGTGATTTCAGTTAAGCATATGACATTTCTATTTGCTGACAACTATGATTCTCTTAAAATAGCTAATTTATTTTAAACTTCTCTTATGGAAAAATCAATTTTACCAAACATCATGCACTGTTGTTTTAATACAAATGCTTTAATTATTGGTTAATTGATATGAATTTTCCAGTAGCTTCTAAAGCCTCACCAGTGCTGATGTGGCTTTAGAAAGGAACAAAGAATTGGGACTCAAGAACTTTTGCTTCTGGTCTAGCGGTTTTGAAGCTTATCCCTAGCCCCACAATTTCTAGCTGCAGACTGAATTGGTACATGTAGAAAACCTTAAAGCCTTTTTACCTTATAAATCCAGCGCTGACAAGAGTCCCAGTCTGACCAAAGCCTCAAATGAGGGTCTATTATATGAAATTGGGCAGCTCTGACTGCCTTCAATGGGATATTCAGAAGGTGTTCCCAAGACAGTGAAGGCCAAATTCCATATAATGGACCCTTCCCCCAGAGCATGAGTGCCCAAGAGGGATTTCACTGGAAGTTTTTTATTTCAACAAACAATTGGTCCAAGTTCCAGACATTGTTTTAGACACTGGGATTTCTCATCAACGGAGTCCTCACATTGTTGTGGGAAAAGATAGATGCATGAGAGAAAATACACAGCAAGTTCAGTGTTAGGCATTGGTATTCATTTCTCTGTTTGGACTGGAATGAAATCTGTGTCATCATAATCACTGAAACTTTTGCCCTTCCAAGGGGTGGGGGACACATTAAATATCCGCTCTCTCCCCACTACTGTATCTCTCAAAATCTCCCTCTCACTGAAAAGATTAGAGTTCCTTCTTACCTCTGTGCATAGATTTGAGTGGTCTTATTTTTTTTCTTTAATCACTTTTCAGAGGTAATCATGGCATTTGCTCCCAGTTGTGGTTTTTAGGAAGATCCAGTGGGCATTCCCTCCAGCATCATTTAGCTCCCCAGCAGCACTACCCACTTCCAGACTCAACTTCCTTCCCTCCTGTCACCTAACCCCCACCCCCGTCGCCCCCCGCGCACACACACCACAAACTCATATAATTCATTGGCAGCAACCTCTCTCTCTTAGCTAGCCTCAAGGCTTTGGGGAAATGAAAAGTAGTTCTTCAACAAAATGTTAGGGTTTCCTTATTTTTATAACAATCAATAATTTTTTTTTCTGTAGAATTCAGGCTTTATTATAGCAACAATAATTTATTTTGCCAAATGTTTCCTTTGAAAGTTGGCACAATCCAATAAAGCATCAGTTGTAAGTGCATTGTATTTATTTCCTATTGCTGTTGTAACAAATTGCCACATATTTGGTAGCTTAAAACAAGAGAAATTTATTTGCTTACAGTTCTGGAGGACAAATCCCCAAAATTAAGGTGTTGGTAGGGCCCACAGTCCCTCCAGAAGCTCCAGTGGAGAATCCCCTCCTTGTCTCTTCCAGTTTCTGGTTTCTGAAGGTGAGCATATTTTTTTAAAGATTTATTTATTTGAGAGAGAGAGAGAGAGAGAGAGAGTGCCTGTGAGCAAAGGGGGCTGGGGCAGAGGGAGAAAGAGTCCTAAGCAGACTCCAAGCTGAGCACAGAGCTGGGGCTCGATCTCACGACCCTAAGATCAGGGCCTTGAGATCACAACCACAACCTGAGATGAAACCAAGAGTCTGGACACTTCACTGACTGTGCCACCCAGGTGCCCTGTGAAGGTGAGCATTTTTCAACTAATGGCTGCATCACTCCAATTATCTGCCTCATTTTCACACCACCTTTTCCTCTGTGTGTGTCTATCTGAAAGCACCCTCTGCCTCTCTCTCGTAAGGATACATGTGATTGCCTTTTGGATCCACCATTATACCAGCAGCTCTTCTCATAATCTTTAACTTAGTCACATTGTTTGCAATATAAACTGATATTTACTTTTTTTTGCCACATAAGGTAATGTATACAGGTTCCATTGAGGTATTCAGCCTACCACAGAGAGTATGGTTACCAAAAGTCCACTTTTGCTTGGACATACTCATTTTCTTTCTAGAAATCAGTATAGAGTTGACACTTATATTTGTGTTTTTATTATATATAAGTTGACACTTATATATCTAGAAATCAGTATAGAGTTGACACCTAAATCAGTATATAGCTGACACTTGGATGTCACACAAGCCATTCAATAAACTGTGCATATCAATGCATGTGGTAGAGTCAGTGGCAAATAAGTATTACTTCTCTCTCTGTCCCCTCTCCTTAAGATACACTGGGCCTTTCTTATGAAATAAGCTACAAAAATACTGAGTGGGCATTCAACACGAGTTTCATTCATTCATTCATTCTTTCAGCAAACATGTACTGAACCTCATACATCTGTTAGGTTTGAGTCAGACACTCCAAATAATTTAGCTCACTTAATTCTCCAACAGTTTTTTGAACAAGAGTTTAGCACAGTGATTAAGATGTATGTAGTGTTTTGAAGTCAGACAGACTAGATTTCAATCCTACCTCCACCACTT
Organism: Mirounga leonina; assembly: GCF_011800145.1. Taxonomy (NCBI): domain Eukaryota; kingdom Metazoa; phylum Chordata; class Mammalia; order Carnivora; family Phocidae; genus Mirounga; species Mirounga leonina. The sequence continues at coordinate 42,503,349 of NW_023270323.1, forward strand.
ATTAGCTGTGGGGATTATTTCACCTCTCCAAGTGTCAGTTCCTTCCTCTGTAAAATGAATATATGAATACTCACTGCACCAGCACAGTGCCTGGTACTCTTTAGATGACTGATGTTGTCAGACTCATTTGGAGAAGAAATTGGGCTCACATTAGGGCTTATCTCACATAGGTGAGTCTGATTTCAAGCCTTTGCTTTGTCTATTGCATCATTCTAGAAGAATCTCATTATAACTCAGCCTCACTGATAGAGTGTTTCTGTGGGTTGAATCCAAGGATAGAAAGAACCAATATTACATAATATTATATAATAAGTATCTCTGGTCAAGGATAATTCCCTTAAAGAAACACAACTATTATATACTTGTTCTTGAATTAAATGTATGGTAAACTCAATTGTCTCCTTATGTGTAACATGTTAGAGTTTTAACAGTCTCCTACTTTTCCTTAACACTTCTCCACTCTCTCCCCACCACACTATGGACATACACATTTATACTCACAACAAGAGAGTTCTAGTGTTCTAGAATACTAGATCCATTGAACCAAACCTGATGATATCTAAGGCACAGTCTAATAGAGTTAGAAAGTGTGTTTGATATTCTCATTTGCCCCTCCAGACCCACTCTCCACCTTTATCCTCTCTCTTCCATGCCCAGGATTCTACTCTATATGGACTGTACAGAGGGCTTTGTGCCCCTTTGGCTTCCTTTTGAATCTGGCTAACGGAAGGCAGCAAGAGAAGATTAGAGGGTGGGAGGAGAGTGAAGTCAGGATACCTGTTACTCCACTCCCTCTTTGTGGTCTCCCCTGGGTTAATGCTGTCAGGTGACCTGCCTATAAAGCTACTCTTCCTTTAAAGGACCTCACTATTGGTAGGTCTAGGTACTGCATTCTGTGTCTGTTGGTTTCCCTAAACTCTGCCTCACTTTTGCAGAGTCCCTGGATTAGACTTTCTCCAAATAACCTAGTTTGAATGTACCATCTGTTTCCTATCCTGGTTGGCATAGCAAGTTTGAATATTATTTAGATATTGTCAGCTCCAAAGGGTGGAGTAGGGTCCCTGGATTTGCAAATAACTTTTAGACCTGGAGAAAGATCCTCAGATCCATGATGTTCCATGGTTTGAAAGGTAGTTTAATAAAGCCATGTCCACCACCAAACATGTTAGCTGAGCCCTAACCCTGAATCTGAACAAGGTTCTTGAGTTTGAGGTGGGAGGAGAAAAGTCTTAAACTTCCTTTAGGACTAAAAGACTCTTCATGTGGAAAGATTCATCAGTAAAAACACCATTTTGTTGAGAATATGTAGAAATTATCCTCTCCATTTTTTTGCCATTAAATACCTGATACTGTTTTCCTCTTTGAGAATGTGGATTAAGGCTTTTTCTTTTCCTTTTTTCTTTTCTTCTCTCTTTCTCTCTCTCTTTCTTTTTTAAAGGTATGATAGCACAGTGGTCAGAGGTAAAGAAGCATGTGCTAATCTCTCTGATTTGATTTTAGCTCTGGAAATTATTATTCTCATAATCTGAGACAAGTTACTCAGCCTCACTAAAAAAAACAGTTGTTATCTCATGTTTGCTTTAAGAATAAAAGCACTAATCCATATTGTAGGGGATGCAATGTTAGATTGCAGAGAACTTCCTTTAGGACTAGAAGACTCATCTATAACTCTCTTTCTAGGTTTTGCTCTTCACTGAAGTAAACTGCTGCTCAAGGCTATGCCTGCTTACCAGGGGCATCAAATAATTGCTCAAAACTGTGGAAGAATGTAAGTCAACCCTGAAACCTATAGAAATTTGATCATCCTGTGGAATTAGCTGAGGTCCTTGTTGCCACTGCTCCACAATTCAACTTCTTCTTCCATCCAGTCCTATTTATACCATGTTAATCAGCAACAAGTGGTGAGTACTTTGCAGACTTCGAAAAGACACTCTCCAAAGGGTGAGTGATAGACTGATGAATATCCAGGGAGCTACTACATGAAGTTTGAAGTGTCTTCACTGCCAGTGAAGTTTGAAGGATCTATCAGCTTAAAATGCAAGGACATCTCCTCCAAAGTTAAAGGGATCATTGTATCCCATATTTCTCACTCCTGAGAAAGAAGGAAAATACTTGGTAGGGTTTTTTTTTTTTTTTTTTTGCATTCTGGAGGTAGCATATTTCACATATGTGGGACCCATGACCTTTTCTTCTTGCCAATTTCTCCCTTTTAGAATGGGAAGTCTATCCTGTGCCTCTCTCACCACTGTATTTTAGAAGCAGATAACTTGTCTGGCTTCACAGGTTCGCAGCTGGAAAATTTTGTCTTAATGATGAATCATGAGTTTCATCTAAACTTGATTTAGTTGATATTTAGAAGAGATTTTGGATTTAGAGTTGATGCTAGGATGGGTTAAGTCTTTTGGGCTGTTGGGATGGGAGTTAATGTATTTTGCATGTGAGAAGGACATGAATTTGGGGGGGTTCCACAGGATGGAGTGTTATGGACTGAGTTGTGTTACCTCCAAATTCATATTTTGTGGCCTTAACCCCCAATTTCTCACAATGTGACTCTATTTGGAGATAGGGCTTTTAAAGAGGCTGTTAAGGTGGGCCCTAATCCAATCTGATGGTGTCTTTATGAGAAAAGATTAGCACATACAAAGAGAGGCCACAGGGATGCACTTGCCTAGAGGGATAACCCTGTGGGACAACAAAGGGACAGCCATCTGTAAGCCAAGGAGAGAGGCTTAGGAGAAATCAAACATGCTGACAACTTGATCCTGGATTTAATTTTAAAAATTTCAATATTAAAAAAATAAAATAAAATAAAACTCTTGGGACAGCTGTGTGGCTCAGTCAGTCAAGCATCGGTCTTCAGCTCAGGTCATGATCCCAGGGTCCAGAACTGTTAGAAAATAAGTTTCAGTTGTTTAAGTCACCCAGTCTGTGGGTTTTGTTTTGGCAGCTCTAGCAAACTAAGACACCCTTCATCCTGATTATTAGCCAATAAAGGGATACAAAAGCCCAACCCCATTGGTTTGATTCAGGACAAATCTGAGCTCAGGGCCATAATAGTTCCAGGGCTCCCTGCAGGATCAGCTAATTACTCTGTTGCAACTGCATTATAGTTCAGATTCCCTTTCTGCCTAATCCTGCCTCCTTCACTGTTACAATGATCTTGAGAGCACATCAGTAAACCTCCACCTTAGAGCCTGTTTCCTGAAGAGACACCCAAAGAGTCTTGAGAGACACATGAATGACAGAAGAATAGGTGGCATGTGGTAAACATTTAATAAATGTAAGCAATTGCTATCAGTGTTACTAGTATCCTTACCAGTCTGGGACATTGCACCTATGAAGTGTTGATTATCTATTTGTGTGCATGAATGAATGAATGACTATTGTGCTAACTCTGTCTTGCCCAAATACCCCTAATGAGTGAAGCTGTAGAGCCAGATTTAACTTGGTTGAGAGGTTATAGAGAGGAGCAGAGGGGAAAGAAGGCACCTGTGGCATCCCTCTCAAATTCTTGATGTTGAATAATAAAAAGTGTAATGCTGCATTCATTTGTATAATCTCTTTTTTTCTTTCATATTAATTTCCATTTCAAAATAAACTCAGGGGACATGAAATGAAAGCAATGAGTTAATTTTTTATGGCAACAGTGATTATTACTTATTCTCTATCATTCTATTTCTTCTGTTGTCTCCACTGTGTTCCCTTCTAGTCACATGGTTCAACTCTTAGTATTGAACAGAATCACTAAAATAATATTAAGGACATTTGAAGAGGTATAAACATTGCTTACAGCTACAATTTCCACCAAATTTTATTTAGTTCACACCTACACAGTACAGCCCCTGGGACTCGGAGAAAATAAATGTGACAGAATTATGTATTAAGATACTTATTTATGGTTGTGATTTCTGTTTTCTCATGCAGCCCACTCCCATGCTAAGAAGAAAGGCAGGCTTCAGGGGGCTTTGGATGGAGGATTCTTGAAGATAACTTCTCTTCCTGAGTTTTGTAAAAGAGGAATGGGCTCATTGAAGAGATTCTGCTAGGTCCATGCTAGGAAGAAAGAAAAGGGAGGACTCTGAGTAAGAATTAAATGAGGGGAGAGTCCTTGAGGGCAGAAAGGGGATGTAGTTTTATTTATGTATTTATTTTTCTAAAGATTTTTACTTATTTACTTCTGAGAGAGAGAGGGGGAAAGAGAGAGAGCACAGCAGGAGGAGCAACAGAGGCAGAGGGAGAAGCAGGTTTCCCACTGAGCAGGGAGCCCGATGCGGGACTCAATCCCAGGATCATGGGATCATGACCTGAGCTGAAGACCGACGCTTAACTGACTGAGCCACACAGCCATCCCAAGAGTTTTATTTATTTTATTTTTTTTAATATTGAAATTTTTAAAATTTAAATTCAATTATCCAGCACATAGCACATCATTAGTTTCAGATGTAGTGTTCAATAATTCATCAACTGTGTATAACACCCAGGGCTCATCACATCATGTGCCCTCCTTAATGCCCATCATCCTATTACCCCATCCCCCTACCCCTCCCCTCCAGCAACCCTCAGTTTGTCTCCTAAAGTTAAGAGCCTCTCATGGTTATCTCCCTCTCTGATGACTTCCCATTCAGTTTACTCTCCCTTCCCCTATGATCCTCTGTGCTGTTTCCTATATTCCACATATGAGTGAAACCATATGGTAATTGTCTTTCTCTGATTGACTTATTTTGCTCAGCATAATACCCTCCATTCCATCCACATCGATGTAAATGGTATTCATCCTTTCTGATGGCAGAGTAATATTCCATTGTATATATATACCACATCTTCATTATCCATTAGGGATGGAGTTTTAAACATACTTTTAGTAGTGGGCCATTGTGCTCTGCTTCTTGGCAATGCCCCTGGTTCCCACCTTAGGGAGTTTGCACTTTTCATTTTTATTTTAACCCTTTTACTTGCTCAAAATTTGCGGCTCAGCGACTTAGAATGGTCTGAGTTGGGCCTAACTGAGGGGCTTGGAGTGATTTATGCAGCTGCAGTGATGTGTGGCTTAGCTGTGGTTAGGGGACCTGAGATGACCTCATTCACAGGTCTTGTGGTGGATGCTGGGTGTCTACCCAGCCCTTCCTTTCTAGCTCAATAGAACTGGCTTTCTTCATATGGTGGAAACCCTAATGCACTAGTGTTCTTCAAGCTTCCGAGTGCTACATATTTACTAATTTACTAACATATTTACTGGCCAAAGCAAGTCACATGGCCGACAGTCAGCGTGGAAGGGCTTATACACGGATATGGATACAAGCAGGCAGGGCTTATTGGGCACCATTACTGTAACGATCTACCACAAAGGCACATATAGCTGACCCTCATAATTCATGGATTTGTATTTGCAAATTTGCCTACTTCCTAAAATTTCTTTGTAACCTCAAAATCAACTCTCAGTAATTTTGTTATCATTTGTGGGCTTGTGCAGAGCAGAGAAAAATTTCGGTTGCCCAACATGCATGTTTTCATCTTAGGTCTAACAAAATGAGACCTTCTCGTTTCAGCTCATAGTGTAAACAAGTGTCCTTTTTGCAATGTATTTAGTGGCATATTTTTCATATTTTTGTGTTTTCATCAGTGGTGTTGCCCCCAAGTATAGTCCTGATAATGCTGTCTGGTAATCCTAAGCAGAAGAAGGCTGTGATGTGCGTCATAGAAAAAATACATGCGTGAGATAAACTTCATTCAAGCATGTGGTTGACTGTGAGTTCAATGTTAATGAATCAACAATATAGATTAAATAAGGTGTCTTTAAGCAGAAACACACATTAAATAAGGTTATATATTGCTTGGTTGCCAAAAATGTTGTGACTAGGGGCTCACAAGAGCCTAACCCTGTTTTTCTGCTAGGAATAGTGATTTAGTGTTTGCTAATTTGGTGTTGGAGGAAATTTTATAGGACCTAACTATTACAAACAATGAGAATTGACTGTATATCAGCTCCTATCTAGTGTAGTCTTAGAGTAGTATGCCTACATTATTTCTAGGAGAAGTTAAAGAAAATCACAAGCCACTTCTGACTAATTAAACAATAAAGGAAAGGATGGAGTAACAAGCCCCAGGTGAATTGAATTAGTTCAATAACAATTCAATTTGATAACTATCTATTAGGTATTTATATAATTGGGCAAGGCAATGTCATGTGTAGGTGCTGTGGCTGGGGACGAAAATTTGAACACCTGGTTTTATCCTAAAGAAGCTCAGAATCTAGTAGAGAAAATAAAGCAGTGGGGATTGTGATTTGGATTACACAGAGGAGAGATGTTCACAAAGTATTAAGGAAGCCCAGAGATGAGAAATGCATTTGGCTGGCAAAATCAGTGCAGCATTCATAGAAGAGATATTGAAATGTGGATGATATTTCAACATATAAAGATGAGGGAAAATGAAATTTCTTTTGTAAGAAAGGAGCATCATGAGCAATAGATATCCTGGAGAGGGGAGTGGGAGAAAGTTTGGGACATTAGGGAGTGGATGTATAACGAAAGTCTAGTGAAGTGGCTGTATCAAAGCTGGTAGGAGCTACCATTTATAGAGCATTTAATACTACTTTAAGCATTTCACATGCATTATTTCATTTCACCCTCACTACAATGTTATGAAGTATAGTATTAGTATCATTGTTTCAGAGGTAAAGAAACTGAGGTTGAGAGAATGTAACTTACCTATGGTCACAGTACTCTTCCATCTTATGGTCCTTTCTTATTTCTCTAATAAGTCCAAGCACATTCTTGCCATCCTTGCCCATGGCATTTGCACTTGCTGATCTCCCTCCTAGAATGCTCTCCTAGGTCTCAACCCAAGCGTCAGCTCCCTAGACAGGCCTTCCCTAAACATCCTATCAAATCTTGATACTAATTATAATGATACATATTTATATATTATATATTTGTGTTTGTATATTCATCCATTATTTATTCATTTACTTGTGTATTTTATTCACAGCTGTGTCTCCGATACCCAAGTAGTAGTAGACCCTCTTGGCACATAGTAGGCACTTGAGAAATACTTATTGAAAAAATACCTAAGTTCCAGGAGAGCAGGAACCTTATATTCTTGCTCACTTGTATATTTCCAGCCTCCCAAATAATTTCTGGAATGTTATAAGGCACTTAATAAATATTTATGGCAACAATGAAATAGTAGAGCCAAGACTGAAAGCAGGTTTACCTAATTCCAGAGTTGAGCATGTAACTGCTATTCTGTAGTGGTGACAGTTTCACAAGGTCAGAAAAAATGAATTGAATCCTGATCATAAGGGATCTTTAATTCCATATTAAATAACTTGTAATATACAGACAATTGATGATTTCTGAGTGGAGGAAGCAATGAAATCAGAGCTATGCTTTAGATCAAGAGTTCTCTTCAGCAGCAGCTGGATTAGATTACTTAGAGAGAAGGAGTAACAATAGAGGTAGGGAGACGAGTTAACATATTATCACAAGAGCCAGATAATAGATAAAGGGGGCATCAGAATCCAAAAAGAGGGTGATGATTCCACAGAGATTGGAGAGAAAGGTAGAAGTGTACAGAAATGAAAGATAAGCATGAGGTTCCAAGCTTATCTGAATAGAAGCTAGAGATACCAATAATTGAAATTGTGCAGACAGAGGTTTTAAGAGGGATTCAGGATCTGGTGTGGGCATGCTCATTTTTTTGTTGCTGGTAGACCCTCTGTGGAGAGAGAACTTTTTGAAAAGGAAGCAGGAAATTCAGGAGAGTCTAAGCTGGGGGTATATACTTGGGAACCAACTGTAGAGAGGTAGTAATGAGATCGTGACAATAGATGAAATTGCCACACTGGAGCAATCACAGAAAAGGATGGAGAATATATGTATAAAGAATCCTTTTACTGAACAGAAGGAAGCCAGAGAATGCGAAATGGAGGGATCAAGAGAGCCAAGAAGGAAGAAAGTGCCAAGTTGTAATAAGGTATCAAGGAAAGGTGGTTTGGATGAGTAGGTCTTTGTAAATCATTTTTATGTATGTATGTATGTATGTATGTATGTTTTATGTATGTATTTTAGAGAGAAGGAGAGAGAGTGCATGTGAGTGGGGGGAGGGTCAGAGGGAGAAGGACAGAGACTCTCAAACAGACTCCTTGCTGAGTTCAGAGACAGACATGGGGCTTGATTCCATGACCCTGAGATCATGACCTGAGTCGAAATCAAGAGTTGGACACTTAACCGACTGAGCCACCCAGGCGCCCCTATAAATCATTTTTAAAAAGAAGAATTAAGAAATCTTGAAATGGGAGGTTGGATTGAAAGAGGTTGAGTAACAAACAAAACAAAACAAAACAAAATAAAAAGCAAAAAAAAAACAACAAAAATAAAAGAAAGAGGTTGACTAATATTTAGTGTCTAAAGAAAAAAATGGAATGGTAGCTCAGTTGAAGAAGTTTCTTTAGGAGGGGGCCCTTGAAGATGAATTTTGTGATTTGAGGACAGAGGAGGTTTGAATAACATGATGGGTTTAATCACAGTTGGGAAATGGAAGGCTGGCATGGCAAAAAATTAGAATATAAAGAATTCTGTGTTTCTGACAAGAGCAATTTTGAAATGACTGATCATGAGATCTAGGCTTCAGTGAGGAGACAAGTAATTTTTGGATGGATATGGTAGTCTGAAAGAATTGAAAGAGATCAAGATCAAAAGCACTGTCGATAAGGAATAGATTCAGTAAGATCAAGAAGTGAAGAACTAAATAAAAACTATAGCTTGTGGATTGAGTTAGAGAGGAGACTTTCATAGGCTTTGATTTTGGAAATAGAGTAATTTCAGGTCTACCGATGTGTGTATAAAATAAGATGGAAATGACAAACATAGACTAAGGAGTGTGAGGAACAGAGTTTAGGAAATGTTAAAGCATAAATGTTGAAGTTATCAAAGGAAGTTATCAAAGAACAATGACTAAGAGGGAATTGAGAGGAGGACCACAAGCCACATATGAACAACACTAAGTCCAAAAGATTTTACAGTGGTCCAATTACAATGAACGAGTTCTGGCATGGTTGCTTAAAGGCTTGTAAGGCAATTAACAGAAGCATGCTAGAATACAAATAATAATAAAATAATTTCTTTCAGTGCTTTATATTTATAATACATCTGTAGTATTAGTAGTAGTGCCTAGCTAGGTACTCCAGTACCTAACATCTGTGGGGAGTATCAGATCTCACGTTTGATGCAATGGAACTCTGGAAGGCAATAAGACTATTTCATACTGGCTTAGCCAGCTCCTTATAGAGTTATGTTCAATGAATTGAACTTTAATATTATATCATGAGATTTTAACATGGTCATCACAATTATACAACATGCCATGAGACATTTTATCAACATTTACATATTTGATTTCATTTAATTCTCATAAGAAACCCACAAATATTACTCTTCTTTTTAAAATGAGGAAATAAGAATCAGAATAAAAGGTTGTTAAAAGTTTTCCAGAGATCACACAGCTTATTAATCATACATAGCACCATGTTTTGAAACCAAGGCTATTGGCCATAGATTCCACTTTGTTTTTACATTAACTTTTACAAAAGTAAAGTGTACAGTGATAGAGGTTTTTCTATGACCAGACATTTCAGGTCTATTTTTTCTGCCTTTGCCCACAGATGTAGAAGCTACACATTATTTCAGGAGTACTTTGCTCTAGCCTAGTAGGATTTGGCAACTGCATTACATAGTGGGGCATTGTTTTATTGTGTATTAGACATAAACTTTGGGATGAAACACACATAAAATACCATTAGCCTTGGAATAAGGAGGAAAGAGAGATTCAAAAATGAATAATACATAGCCACTACTTCCTATCACAGGAAGAGAAGCAGATGAGAACAAGTAAGAGAAGGAAGTGAGGAAATGAAAAAAGCATGGGAAAAGTTCCTATGATTTGATTATAGAAACAATGCTTGAGCTTTAGGGCACAAACATGAATTTGTGGTGCTCATGAATTGCTTCAATATCATGTTTCTGGGTAAATTCTAGAGGGTGGCATGAGCTGGTAGAAAATAACTAGTAGACAGTTCTTACTTTCCTCTTGGGAGTTTTTATCTCCCAGGCAATGTCATCGATTAGAAGCTCAGGCCTCAACAGTATATAAAGTTCTGGTATGAATGCTGTTTCTTGCCACACTAGGTTACCCAAAATAATAATAATAATAATAATAATAATAATAATAATAATAATAATAATAATAATAAAATATATAATAATATATTTATATATTAATATAATAATATTATGTCAGATATGAAAAAATATAGAGAATAACATAACAAGTATATAGTCATTCTCCATATTAGATTTGTAACACTACAAATACAGTTGAAAATCCTTGTGCAGCTGTCTTCTATCACTTTGGTATTCTTCATACATTCCTAGACTCAGTGGTTATCATTTTCAAAAATGTCTTCATTCTATACATTCATAAACTATAGTATTGTTGTCCATGTTTTAAAATTTATATGAATTGTTCCATCTTGTATGTATTCTTTATAATGAGTTTTAAAAAATATTTCTCCATATCAACATATGCAATTCTAAGTTGTTTATTTTATCTGCAGTGTAGTGTTTTTTTTGTGTGTGACTGTATCATGTTTCATTTTTTCATTTTCCTGTTAATGCATATTTGGGTTGTTTTCAATTTTTTTTCACTATTAAAATAAGGCTACAATAAATAGTTCTTTGCAATTCTTTTTAAACACATGTGCAATAATATAAACTTAGGGCTGGAATTCCTGGGTTGAAGAATGCACAAATTCAGTTTATGAGATATGATTTAGTTGCTTATCAATGTGTTGTCCCAAATGTGTATTCCCTTCAGCATTGCATGAGAGTTTTAATGTCAACATATTATTATCAAACTTTTTAAAGCTTTGTCAATCAAGTGGGTGTGAAATGTTCTCCCCAATTACTAGAAGAATTGATTAATGTGTTCATTTGCCATTGGACTTCTCTAAATCTCATTAGAAATCTATGTGTGACTTTTAGCTATTGGCCTAGATATTACTCTGACCATAGTTTTAATTGCAATGAATTATTTATATGCATGAAAATGGCAGCAAAGAATGTCACATTTCAAAGAGCCCTAATATTGAATGAGGCTCAAGGTGGTTCTGCAGCTCAACAATAGCCCTGAGGTTAATTCTGGGGAGAACTGCTTAAGGTCAGTGATTACTTTCCCATCACATGTTTTCTACAATCACCATTATTTCTTCTTAATGGTGTATAAAACAATAGTATGCTTTCCTCTTTTAAAATATCAAATATAGTACAATTATATTATTGATATTTTGAGGAAGTAAAATGAACTTTGAATGAGCTGGAGAGTGAAAAACGATTGAATCACTCTGAAAAGGCTGGTTTTGAAGAGTGAAAAAGAAAAGTTTCTCATAAAATCTGGCATATTTTCTCAGCTCTTTTCTCAAAAGGTGATATTTATTCATGGTTCATTTTTCCTATTTACTTCCATTTTTTAACTTGGAAAGCCTTTCTTTATGACTAATATATTCCACTCCCATTTGTCAATAACAGACAAGCACACTAGCCATTCATTTAAAGTAAAGGATTTCATAGACTGTGATATCAGCCACTTGAAATAATTTATGTAGTTGCAAAGCTCCTTATGAATAAGTTGAGCAGAGCTGTGTCATCCAATATGAATGAAGAATTTGACTGAGCTGGCTTTTGAAGAGAGAGTATTCAGTCTTACTCCAAGACCATTCTAGAGTGTTTGAATATCCAGTATGAACAAAACTTCTAAAGTGGGCTTATTCCTTTTAAATAAGTTACTGTATTGACCTAAATGAGTTCCAATAATTAAGTTGATCAGTTTATTGAAATGTCCAGGGAATAAAAACCAAAATTAATGATTCTTCTAATGATATGATTGATTCTTCTTATTCTTATTGTCATGTATGATAATAGAGAAATTCAATATCTTATAGTACATCAAAGTATATTTGCTTTGACAGATTCAGGGTATATCTTATTTATTTATTCATCTTTTTTCCAAGTTTTCATTTAAATTCCAGTTAGTTAACATACAGCATAGTGTTAGTTGCAGGTATGGAATTTAGTGCTTCATCACTTCCATACATCACTCAGTGCTCATCACAACAAGTACCCTCCTTAATACCCATCACCCATTTAACCCATCCCCTCACCGACCTCCCCCCAGTAACCCTCAGTTGGTTCTCTATAGTTAAGAGTCTGTTTCCTGGTTTGCCTCTCTCTCTTTCTCCTTTTCCCTTCTCTCATTTGTTTTGTTTCTTAAATTCCACATATGAGTGAAATCATATTGTATTTGTCTTTCTCTGACTGATTTATTTCACTTAGCATAATACTTTCTAGCTCCATCCACATCGCTGCAAAAGGCAAGATGTCATTCCTTTTTGTGGCTGAGTAATATTCCATTGTATATATCAATCTTTTTATTTTCTCCCTCCTCTACCTAGCATAGTCTTTTGGACTGGTTGTTTCTCAGTAACTAAATAAATTTACAAAAATAGGGGCATCTGGGTGGCTCAGTCATTAAGTGTCTGCCTTCGGCTCAGGTGGTGATCCCAGGGTCCTGGGATTGAGCCCCGCATCGGGCTCCCTGCTTGGCGGGGATCCTGCTTCTCCCTCTCCCACTCCCCCTGCTTGTGTTCCCTCTCTCATTGTCTCTCTCTCTCTGTCAAATAAATAAATAAAATCTTAAAAAAAAATTTTACACAAATAAATGATGTTTCCTGAACACTTTAAACACAGAATTAGGTTATCTGCAGGCAAACTTTTAGAATTAATATCAGAGTTCAATAAGGTTGCTAGATATAGAACAAACTTATGCAAATCAACAGCAATAATGAATATAACTTATAAAATATAGTAGATGAATAAGGAATTCATTTTCATTAGAATCATTAACTACAAAGTTATCTAAGATTCAATTTTACAAACCATGCACAGGGATTTTTTAAAGAAACAAACCTGGAAGAATTTATGGTATTTATAAGTTAAAGATCAAGTGTCTTATAATACAAAATCAATTACATAAACAAGAAGATGAAAGAAATTTATATATAATGTAGACTTTCAATGTGTAGATGAAGGAACATTATTGATGATGGTTCAGAATTAAGCTATATTTATATGAGTCAAAGGTGATTTTAGTACTGCATTTAGCAGCTATGGTGATGCAGAAGCAGTTATTTATATCTATAGTTATCCCCAGTTTCCTGTTTGCTTTGAAAATTAGGTCTGGCTGAGAATGACAGAAAATGTAAAATAACAGCAGCTTAAAAATCACAGATAGTTATCTTTTTGTTTTTAAAATGCAATATGGAATTCAGCATTCCTGAAATGACATGGCAGCTCCATAATTATCAGGAACTTATGCTATTTCTATTTTGTTGCTCTTCCATCTTGAACATGTGGAACTTCCTCCTTCTAGTTTAAGATGGCTGCTTGAGCTCCATCTATTATGTTGGTATTCCAATCAGCAGAAATGGGGAAGGATAAATAAGGTGTACCCATTTCTTTTAGGGATCCCTACAGAAGTCGCAACATGACACTTGTGGTTATATACCATTGAGTTGTTCGTGTCTCATGACCATAATTTGCTATAAGGGGAGCTAATCTTTACTTAGACCAGTTATATGCCTAACTAAAACTTAGCTTTCTGTTTTCTGAAGAGGAAGTAAAGAATAGATATTTGGTGGCTTCTACTAGTCTCTACTACAGCATTAATTAGCCTTCTTCTCTTATGGAGAAATTCTGTTGACTGATGGCTTTGGAAACAAAATGACGGTTGGGGAGGCTATCGTTGTCAGTGTGGCTGGCAGATCCATTTTGGGAGGAATTTTATAATTTAATAATAAAAATATGAGTTAATACAATATATGACACTTAAATACTTTTATAGCCATATTTTGCACAAGAGAGGCTATTCATATCTTTTTTTCAAAACACAGCTGATATTCTCATTTCCTTCTAAATACAACTTTCTCTATATATTCTCCAAAAATCAGTGCAGATTCACAAGGAGAGCGGACAAAATCACGGATAACCTACGCCTATAGCATAAGTAGGAGACAGGGAACACCACAACTACAATTTGCGTGTAGGTCAGAAATAGTTCCAAACCAGTGGGGCCAACTGCATAGCTCATGCTGGCATTGGATTCAGGTTGAAACTGCAAGGAAGAGGGAAGCGGGGGTGGGGGCTGGGGTGATAGAACACAAATAATATTAACTCCAGCCAAAAGAGTTCTGCCATAAAAGGGGAAACATTGAGGATAGAACAAGGATTTGATAGCTCAGTGGGCTGAAGGGAAGGAGATTTAAAGTTCATAAGACCAGAGCTACAGTCTCATTAAGATGCTATTGCTGCAGATGGGGAACAACCTTGAAGTCTTGGTGATAAAGAAGGAAAAAAAGCAGTGAAAATTAAGAGTCTTACCAAAATAGAAAATAATCACAAAGTGAGGAGATACACCTTCTGTACAGAACAAGGGAAAACACTATTGATTTTAGAAACAGCACTTCCTGAGACAAACAGAAAAGTCTCTCTTCAGCTAAGCAATTGTGTAAGCCACACAAATCACCACATGCACCTGTTATTGTTGGCCCAGAAAATACAAGACATTTTATACTGAACAGAAGATGGCAATCAAAGTTAATATAAGAAGAAAATAGAAATGAGAATGGTAGGATGTTAGGTGATAAACAGTCTCCCCAAAACCCACCATGAAGGAAAAGAACAAGAAAATTCCCCAGTCTTAGTTAAGTATTGTTAAACATTTTCAGATATCAAAATAGTTTGAATTAGAAATAAAAAAAATATTTTTTATTTTTTTTAAAGATTTTATTTATTTATTTGACAAAGGGAGAGACAGCAAGAGAGGGAACACAAGCAGGGGGAGTGGGAGAGGGAGAAGCAGGCTCCCCGTGGAGCAGGGAGCCCGATGCAGGGCTCGATCCCAGGACCCCGGGATCTGACCTGAGATGAAGGCAGCTGCTTAACGGACGAAGCCACCCAGGCGCCCCCAGAAATCAAAAATTTAGAACATAAATCAACAAGGAGAAAGAAAAAGAGAAAAGGAGAGAAAAATGAGAGAGGAGAAAAGAGGAGAGCTAGTAAGCTAGAAAGAGAGAGAGAGAGCACAGATGTGAAAATATGTTAAATACTGATGAAATTCCTTGCACTGAACTTGGAACTTTTTCCGTAGATGTGAAATTTTAAGTCAGGGTGCACACATGGACACATAATTACTTAATTTCTACTTTGTGCCAACCACTGTAGGAGGGGCTGGGATACAGAGGCTATCTGGCCTCCCTGAGCTTAGAAACCAGTGAAGAGATGAACATACATGCATTAATCAGTTAAGCACACAAATAAAAGCATCTTCACTGGTTATGGCAAAGCCTATACAGGAAAATGCCCGATGCTAAAAAAAGAGTAGAAGGGGCAGTAAGGTGGGTATCTGATTTATATTGGTAAGTAGGCATAACTTTCCTGAAGAAGTGATATCTGAGATGAGACTTGAGAGGTGAGTAGACTTTAAGAACAAATAATGAAAGGAAAAGCATTCCAGGCAGAAATATAGCGTTCATGTATACCTTGCATCAAGAAGAAGTTTAAAAAGAGTTTAGAAGTACGATCAGTTCTTGTCACACCTAACCTTTGTTCCTTCCACCTCTACATACACTTGTGTCTCCTGCCACCTGGAGACTGAGTCTAGAGGGGAGTGTGGAGGATGTTGGGGCAGGTTGGGGGGGGGGGGGTCAACTTTTTATCTTATTTTTTATACTTCTTTACTGTTAGGTTTTTAAGAGTAGTGAGCACATATACCTTTTGCTAGAGAAATGAAAAAATCATTTTACACAAGGAAGTGTGCTGGATGTCTTCTGTTTGCCCCACAGACTTCTCTTTTCTCTTCTCCACCTGGCTCTGCATCTGAAAGACTGACATGCATGGATGTCATTAGCAGGATCCTGTTGTCTTTTGGTTACTGGTGGGGTGGGATTTGGCCAATTGGAGACCCAGGCAAGAGGTCAGAGGTGGAAGAGCATGAGGAGAGGGTATTTATTCTTCCAGATCCTTCCTTGGAGGGTCTGAATGGTTGGCTGTGTTGCTCCACAGAACTCCACATTTTATCCCAGGTGTCCTCTCTACACTGCTCTGTTTCAGCTCTGACAAACTCTCCCTTCCCTTGCCCTTTCAGGCTGTAGGAGGCTGAAAAATAGCCCCCAAAGATCTCCATCTTCCCTAGAACCTGTGAATGTTGCCTTATATGCCAAAAGAGACTTTGTAGATGTGATTAAGTCAAGGATCTTGAGATCATTCGGGATTGTCTGGGTGGGCACTAAATATAATCATAAGGGTCTTTGTAAGAGGGAGGCAAAAGGGTCAAAGACAGACTGGAAGCAGAGAGAGAGAAGGTGATGTGATGTGAGGACATGAGCCAAGGAATGAGTACAGCCTCTAGAAGCTGGAAAAGGCAATGACACCTATTCTCTTCTCGCACCTTCAGAAGAAAGCCTTCTTGTTGACACCTTGATTCAGCATAGTGAAACTGATTTCAGATTTCTGACCTCCAGAACTGTACAAAAATAAGTCTATATTATTTTAAGCCACTAAGTTTGTGGTAATTTGTTACAGTGGCAATAGAATGCTAATCCGTAGGCCTAGGACGGAAACTGCTCTCTACTAGCCCAGTAGCTACTCTACTGGCACACTGTCCCCTTTTGGCTAAACCTTGTTCACACTTTATATGTGGTCTTATATTAAAATATCCTCATTTACCCAGTTTGAGTGTGCCATCTATTTCCTGTCAGAAGCATCTATGAGTTTTTTTCCCTCCACTTTTCAAAAAAATTTAATTCCAGTATAATTAACATACAGTGTTACATTAGTTTCAGATGTACCACATAATGATTCAACAATTTCATTCACTACTCAGTGCTCATATGATAAGTGTACTCTTACTCCTCTGCACCTATTTCACCCAGCCCCCCACCCACCTCCCCTCTGGTGACCCCCAGTTTGTTCTTTATATGTAAGAGTTTGTGTTTTTTTTTGTCTCTTTTTTTCTTTGTTCATTTGTTTTGTTTCTTAAATTCCACATATGAGTGTAATCATATAGTATTTGTCTTTCTCTGACTGACTTGTTTCACTTAGTATTATACCCTCTAGATCCATCATGTTGTTACAAATGGCAAGACTTCTCTCTCTGTCAAATAAATAAATAAAATCTTAAAAAAAAAAGGCAAGTCTTCATTCTTTTTATGGCTGAGTAATATTCTTTTGCATATATATATTGCATATCTATATCACATATCTTGTGTGTGTATATATATCACATCTCCTTTATCCATTCATCCCCCACTTTTTATAGTGGGTATTATAATACCTAACACATAAGATGGCTGTGAGGGGAAAAAAATGAATTAATGAAGTAAGAACACTTTTTAAAGTATAAAGTAATATAGATTTATTACATTGGAAATGGTTTTTTGTTCCATATCATTGGGCTCTACTTGTTTGGCTCCTCACCCAGAATGGACAACCAAGCTAGAGTGATTAGGTAAAGTTGTCATAAACTCGTATCAGGCCCAGGTTCAAATCACAAGAATGGGTTATGATTAACTCTCTGGACAAACCTGAAAAGGCAAGTTGATTCTGGTGATTTGGGAAAGAAATAGTGTCCAAGCACAGTCAATATCAGCTGCTGGTTAACTAATGCTTTAAATCTACAGTTCTCCTAAGTGTCCAAGAAGCTCAGCATTCTGCCATGGAGGGTGATTTGCTTATGTCTCTAGGCTTTTCACATGCTACCCTTTATCCAGAATGTCCTCGCTTTCTTCTCTGCTTTTAATTCCTACTTGTTACCTCTTCCTAGGGATGACATCCATCATCCACAAGCTGAGTTAGGTGTTCACTCTCAATGTTCCCATAACCCCCGTGATTATCTCCATCTTTGCTAATCAAATATTGGAAGTGTCTGCTTACTTGTTCGTCTCTCATCAATAAACTTTCAGTTCTTTTAGGGAAAACCTATGTCTGGCATGGTGTCTGGTTCATAGACATCTCAGCAAATATTCAGTAAATCCATCATGAATGAATCAGTGAGCGATACGTGACACCTAGATTTAAATCTACATGATTATTGTATGAAGACAGCACCGTTCTTAGTATTAAGCTTTATCCATTCAGGGATTGAAATTAAAAGCTTTTAATAGTGCCCAGCAACCCTATTCAAGACTTCAGAACAAAAATAATGCAAGGGAAATGTCACAATGTAAAAATAGTTACCTTAAATGAAACAGCCAGACATCAGAATCAAACACAAATGCTCATATGGAATCTGTAGAGCCCTGAGAGACTTCCCTTCTGCTATCTAAATTTAATGTGGATAATTTATCATTCCATAAATAAATCCCAGCTTCAGTTCATTCATATGCTTTATAGCCTCTATGTGCATTTCAGCTATTGGCTTTAGTGAATGTACAGATATCAGGTTAAATAACTTACATAGATTTTCTATTGGAATTGAGTGGGTCAAAAATCTGAAGTGCATATTTAACACACATAATTTCTTAGAAAAGAATGACAGGATCCTACCATCAATAGCCCTTCTATTGCATTCCAGTGCAGAACCATTAAGTTCTGCATTTCTCCCTTCCTGGTGTATATTTAATGGCACATCAGTTAAGGACAAGTTTAAGTGAGTAAACAGAGCACGTTGGAACTTAAAAAATGTTCTGGCTAACTACTTTTTTGTAGTTAGCCAGAGTTTGATACATTTCTATTATGCCATTAGCAGGAAATTATGCTTATTTTGAAAGACAATGCTTTACTCTTCTTTAACAGGGCTGCAGCTCTTGGGCTGTAAATATATATGTATTTATATACACAACCAGTAAGGAAAGGGAATTTGTGGCAACAGTGGCTGTAAGGGGTGCTGGGAAGGCATATCTACATAGGAGATTGATGACTGGCCCAGTGAATATCTTACTAGTCACAAAACTGGGCACTTTTTTCACTGAGATGTCTTTTTTTTTTTTTAATCAGTATAGATTTATTTTATTTACTGGGCTCTTTCAATGCCATCCACTTACTGATTCACTTTTTTATTCATTGATTCATTTAGCAAACATTTTTTGTGCATCTACTACAGGCCAGACACTCTGGCTGAAGTGAGAAAATAAATAACACATGGTCCCTGCCATTTTGAAGTCAGGGAGACCAACAAATATGCTAAAAATTGTGCACTGTGACGAACAGTAAGATAATATTATTGTAGTTACATGGTATAGTCAATATTATAACCAAAGGGAGTGTCAGGAGTTATGATTTACTTAGAAATAGCAATGGATTACTGAAGAACTTGAGATATAGAATCAAATCTGAGTCCAAACTTGTGAAATATGAGATTAGATTTAATGGCTCTGGAATTTTTCCTTCTTTAGTTAAAAGAAAATAACTGAAGCTCTTAGGTTGTAAATTATCTGGGGACATCTCAGTTAAGGGGGAAATGGAAAGGTCTAAGAATAGTCTAATAATTACTACTGTCAAATTTCCAATGTGGTAGTCAACCTTGTCTGTGATCTAAAGTGATGCCTGAGCAACAAATGGGAAAGGCAGGAAAACCGCAGCAATATTATCCCCAGCTAAGCACAGTCATATCCACAGGGACAGGCAGGGTCAATATCAAGTCAGTTCCTCAACTTTCAGTAACATGTTACACATATGGAACCAAGAGCTTAACAGAGTAGTTAGTTTAAGGTCCTTCAGTTATGTCTGTTTTCTCAGAATGGACCCATCTATAGGGAAGAATGAAAATGCTCAAGACTAGAAAGCAAGACCAGCAGGGAAAAGAGAAGCAAACCTGAGCGATTTGTGGGAGCACAGCTGCCAGTGCTAGCTCTTATTTATTTACCACATTGACCCCTCCACATGGTCCCAAGCCCTCCACCCCCTCACCCTTTTAGTCACTGACATCCATCTGTACCTTAGAACAATCTATTTTTGTTTTGTTTTGTTTTTAAAGTAGCTTTAATGAGATACAATTTACTCATTTTGAGTGAATGCTGAGTTTTGGTATATGGTATTAAATTTTAATTTTTAAAACATTTTGATAAAATCTGTAACAAAATTTGCCATTTGGGGCATTTTTCAGTGTACAGTCAGTGGCATTAATTGCATTCACAGTGTTCTACAACCCTCACCACTATAGATTTCCACAATTCTAAAATTATCCCAAACAGAATCTTTGTACACATTAAGCATTAGCTCCCTATTCTCCTCACCCCACAGCCCCTGGTAACCTCTAATCTACTTTCTGTCTCCATGAATTTGTCTAAACTAGATATTTCATATGATTGGAATTATGCAATATTTGTCCTTTTGTTCCTGGGTTATTTTACCTAACATTATGTTTTCCAGTAGTATGTATCAAAACTTTATTCCTTTTTATGGCTGAATAATATTTCATTGTTTGTATATACCATATGTCGTTTATCCATCCATTTGTTGATAAACATTGGGTTGTTTCCAATTGGCTATTGTGAATAATGCTATGAACACTGGCTTACAAATCAGAACAATCCATTTTTATAGTCATTATTTGATTACTCTAAGTAAATTCATAGACTTAACAGTTTAAGAGTTAAGTAACTCTTCCAAGGTCATGGAAGAAGTCATAGCCAGGAGAAGTTTCTATTGCACTCTATTTTCTACGATGGATTGACCCCTCTAGATTAAATATATAATTACAACTAATCTGGGTACCTTTGGGGCTAAAATGAGTTTGGAGTTCTATGTGCTACAGAGGTGTGACATAGAATGGAAACTGCATAAATGTAGTTGAATAGCTGGCCATTTAAGTGAGGAGAAAGCATTTCTAAATTAGCGTGTGTAATAGGCTGCTGTGAATGCTTTAACAATGTTATGTAAAAATAGTGCACATTTGAAATCACTAGATGAAAACATCAGCAAGACTTCAAATACCTGCAATATCCAGATTTTATAACAAAAGTTGACTGCTTGTTAACTTCTAGTCAGTTGTATACAGAGCCTAAAAAGGTATTAAGAGTATGAGAATTGTGGAAGGTACATCCAATTGTATGATACTTTTCTGAAAACTAATTTCATTAGTCAGTTCTGATTTATCTGCTTTTCTCACTGGCATAAGATGCAGAATACCGTGGCAAAAGTAAATAACAGGGGCCTGCTTTGGAAGAATCATTATCTTGGTATAGTTTTCAATTCCTAGAATCTAGTCAGAGTTCGTATACTAATAAGTAAACAAAATCACAAGTTGGAATTCTAAAGAAAAGAGAAAACAGAGAGAAGCTCAAGTTGACTGTAATGCCACATTAACATCAAGTTGATGGTTTGACTAGGTAGATAAATAAGCTAAACCACAATGAGATACCACCTCACACTGATCAGAATGGCTAAAATTAACAAGTCAGGAAACAACAGATGTTGGCGAAGATGCAGAGAAAGGGGAACCCTCTTACACTGTTGGTGGGGATGCAAGCAGATGCAGTCATTCTGAAAAACAGTATGGAGGTTCCTCAAAAAGTTGAAAATAGAGCTACCCTACAACCCAGCAATTGCACTACTGGGTATTTACCACAAAGATACAAATGTAGTGATCTGAAGGAGCACCTGCACCCCAGTGTTTATAGCAGCAATGTCCACAATAGCCAAACTATGGAAAGAGCCCAGATGTTTATCGACAGATGAATGGATAAAGAAGAGGTGGTATATATATATATATATATATATATATATATATATATATATATATACACATACACACACACACACACACAATGGAATATTACTCAGCCATCAAAAAATGAAATCTTGCCATTTGCAACAATGTGGATGGAACTAGAGGGTATTATGCTAAGTGAAATAAGTCAATCAAAGAAAGACAATTATCATATGATTTCACTCATATGTGGAATTTAAGAAACAAAACAGGATCATAGGGGAAGAGAGGGAAAAATAAGAAATCAGAGAGGGAGACAAACCATAAGAGACTCTTAATCAAGGGAAACAAACTGAGGGTTGTTGGAGGGGAGGTGGGCAGGAGAATGGGATAACTGGGTAATGGGCATTAGGGAGGGCATGTGATGTAATAAGCATTGAGTATTATATAAGACTGATGAATCACTGAACTCTACCTCTGAAACTAATAATACATTACATGTTAACAAATTGAATTTAAATTAAAAAATAGCAAAAATATAAGCTAACCTTATATGGGGTTTGTGCAAGTTGTGCCATGATGCTACAAGTTTCGACATGTCCTTTCCGAATCATTAGTATACACTTGTGAATTCAAACCACCTA
This sequence comes from Mirounga leonina, assembly GCF_011800145.1. Taxonomy (NCBI): domain Eukaryota; kingdom Metazoa; phylum Chordata; class Mammalia; order Carnivora; family Phocidae; genus Mirounga; species Mirounga leonina. Next base: position 42,525,749 of record NW_023270323.1, read on the forward strand.
TTTATAAAAATCTTGTTCCTTCCTTTCCTGTCAAGGAGTTAGGTTTGAGTTCATCTCAAAGTAGCACAGATTGCTAGGAAGATGGAAAATCAACTCACAGAAGTCATTGTCATGGTGGCTTAACGCCTTTCAGACTTTTTTAAAATTTAAATTCAAGTTAGTTAACATATAGTGTATTATTAGTTTCAAGGGTAGACTTTAGTGATTCATCAGTTGCATATAACACTCAGTGCTCATTACATCAAGTGCCCTCTTAATGCCTATCACTCAATTATCCCATCTGCCCATCCACCTCCCCTCCAGCAACCCTCAGTTTGATCCTTATAGTTATGAGTCTCTTATGATTTGCCACTTTCTCTGTTTGTATCTTATTATATTTTCCCTTCCCTACCCCTATGTTCATCCATTTTGTTTCTTAAATTCCACACAGGAGTGAAATCATATGGTATTTGTTTTTCTCTGACTTATTTCACTTAGCATAATAAACTCTAGTTCAGACTTCTGAATAAGATTATAAATTCAGAAAACTTTTTTGGGTGTAATCTGGGAAATAATAATAATAATAACTCAACAAAATGAAATTTTTCTCTAAATGTACTAAAAGGTCAGCTATTTGTCCCTGTGTTTATATTTTGTGTGGTTTTGGTTGTGAGTTAGACTGTGTGGGTCACATATTTGACTGCTCTTTGCTAGCCCTGTGACTGGATAAATTACCTCCATCCTTCAGGTTCCTTAGTAAAATGAGAAAAATCGTAAAACCTAGATCTTTAGTGGTGTGAATGTTAAGTGAAATAATAGAATTCAATGCTTTATACATAGTAAGTATAAACCAATGTTAGCTATTACATTTATTTTTTGATTATGATATTCAGTATGTTTGAAAATAAAGATTAAATGAATGCATTTTAGATATTTTATTTGTTCTTTTGAGACGCAGTTGCAAAAGTTTAACAGAACTAGGGACACCTTTGAAAGAGGTGTGAGGTCATTGTGTATTTAAGGAGATCAAATACCATCCAGGTCCCATGGAGAGAAATCCATTTCTACCCTTGTCATTCTTTACTAGAATTATTTATAGACCGTGACAGGGTTTAGAGCCTCCATGAATTTTGAAATAAACAACGAACAAAAACCTCGCACCAAACATTTTCATCTTAGTTTTTTTACCCCCACCAGGTTAACTATTCCTTTTTAAACTATGTTTTTACATCAGAGTGTCTGGATAAAAGACATAAACAAGCCCTATCCTGGCAAAGGGAAAGCCTATAGTCTTAAGGTCAAGTCATGATTCTAAGACATTCAGGTTTGTGGGGGTTTTTTTTGTTTGTTTGTTTTTGTTTTAAATTTCATGATGCTAATGCTGGAGTGTGAAGTGTTTTATTAAGAAAATCCCCATGGTTCCTTTGTAGTTAAGCCTTTAAGTTTTAGCTAGCTCTGAACATATACTCTATGCTAGTCTTTTTAAACATTCACAGATAGTTGAGCAAAAATCTGGAGAATGATAAAGATACCTCTGAACAAATTAGTAAAATCATTTATCTCCCTGAAATAACTTATATTTAGCAAAATTTCCCTAAAGAGCTCCTTTAGAGGGGTTTGATTTCACACTACAAGACATTTTCTTCTCTTCCATAATTCTTCCTTGATTCAATAATTGCAGGAACTCAAAGAGAAAAGAGGGGTTGGGGAGTAAAGAACAAAGCAAAATGCTAGCCTCTGTTCTAGATGGTAACTGGAACTAGAAAAACTTCAAGAGGCTGTAACACCAAAATTTAAGAGCATGGTCTCCAGAACCATCCTTACAAGACATTTTATAGAATTTCAGAAGATATTTCAGAACATACATTCACATAAATCTTAAGCGGAACTGCTTTTAAAACTTGAGGTGAAATCAAGATATGTTCAAGTATTTATTTTGGTTCAAAATTAATTTAAAGGAAATAAAGTCAAGGAAAAGTTGAATATTTCAACATCAAAGATGTCCCATAATTCTTACAAGCCAACGTATTTTATGAAAATGACATAAAGCAAATCTAGACATGTGACTTAATCATAGTTCTCTTGAGCTGGATATTTCCTACAAAACTGGAAAATAGACAACTTTTATCTTCTCTACCACATTTTTTCTCCATTCCATTTTAATCTCAGTGCCTTTTTAAATTCTCAGGTAAGAATCTGGTATCTATCAGTGTAAATATGCATTAACTCGGGAGTACTTGGAGGTTAAGCCTTGGAATTAAAACGTAGAGTCTATTACTTCAGAGATTTCATACGCCCACAGCCTAAGACTGAGTTTGTGTGCCTCTGTGTAGTACACATGTGTAACTGTGTGCAGTGAAATGATGAGTGGAGGAAAGGCAGGGAAGGGGTCCCTGAAACCCACCAGGTACTCATTTACTTCTCTTATGCGTGAAGCCATTGATTTATCAACAGATTAAAGCCCAAGATGAGTCATGAGAGTTGTATTTGATTAGAAGAACAATTTTTTTGATGGGTATGCTTACAGACTGCTCATGGGAGGAGAGTGAGAAGAATTAGCTCTCAAGATCCCCATTAATCAGAGTAAAACTACCCAAACAATAATCTCTGAATGTTTGGCCTGTGATCTAAATGTCCAAGCATCACTTGAACCAAGGTCCAAGATTTAGAAGCTCTTAAAACGTTAAAACATTTGTTCAATCCATGCTGTTTGTTGCCATAGTTTCTGCCTGTGCTTCTGATTTTGATCTTCAAATACAGACAGAAATCACAATGTGCAGCCAGTTGTGAGCAGAGATACCAGACCACATGTGTGCCAAGCATGTAACCACAAATCCCAGGCCCAATGTGTTAGAACACTTATTATGTAAGCACCCAGTCAGATAATTTAATCACCTTATAAAGAAGACCACAGTGATTTACCACTTATATTCAGATACATCTGCCTCCTTTAAACCTCAAGGCCAGATTCAATTTTCTCTTTCTCAGCATCTTCCAGAGCCAGTTTCAGAGGAGTGTGCAAAGTACAGAAAAATTATTGAGCTGGTTTTAACCTAGCTGTTTTATTTTTTATTCTTCAGACTTGTCTAAGGTCCTCTGAGGTCCTTGCTTTCATTTTCTCAACCCCAGAAGGAGCAAATGGAAAAAGCTCAGAGCAGCATGGGAGTTGTTCCAAGAGCGATGTTGAGCATACATTTGTCCTGCTCAGGAGTGAGGTTTCGCCTCCACCTACACTCTGAGGGGGCAGCTGTGATGTCTCGATGGGATAAGAGAAAAAATCAATATGCATGGCAATCTGGTTTTGTGCCCATGGGACCATGAGAGAAGATATGCTGTGCGCCATCAGTGTGTCACAAATGAGGGTTGCCACCAACAACCAGGGCACCTCTGTGTTAAAACAATTACTGAAAGGAAGGAGTGACAGTTGTAACAGCAGAAATAGGTTTTCCCACTTCTTCGTGTCTTTTTTTTTTTTTACTTGCTTCAAAAAACCCTACTCATCCCTCTGCTCCTACCCCCTCATCATTTCTATGATATGTCTGAGTATTCAGCAAAGAAGTAGATTTTGGGGTGAGAAGCTCAGTAACTGACTGAAATAGTAAAAATGATAGCCCCCCCCCCCGCCCCCGGCTCAGATTTAGGTAGAGGCAGTTGGTGGCATTTGACCAGGGAATGTGAAACATCACAATGCTTTGACGTGTTGAACAACTCTTTACAAAGTGGAAACACACAAATCACTTCCTGTGGTGGGAGGGCAGGAGGTAGATGTTAGAGTCATTGAATGCCCTGTGGTGGAGAGGCAGAGGAAATAACTTCTCCTTAGTTAGAAGTGCCTGGGATTGCTTATTTTCTTAAATAACACAGTCTGCCAAGGAAGTAGGAGTATGAATGACATACCTAAAGGTCTATAGGACCAGCATTTTTCTTCAGGAAGGCTTGCATAGAGGGTGTCTACATGGGAGGCAGAGGAAGCAGAGGCCTCATTTCTTCTCTCTTCCAAGCCCTGAATGCTCACTTCATAGGCCAATGACATTGTGTCCCTTTAGAGAGTGACTGAGTGCAACAATTCTCTTCTCTGGCCTTGCTATGGATGCTGATGAACACTGTGGGCTTCTCCTGTTCACATGGGCAGATAACCAGCCAGAGAGCCAGTGCCTGTTTCTCTTTTTGTAAAGGGATGGTCAGTTCAAAAGAACTAGTGTTGATTTGGTGCTGAGAGTTCCTGGGAGATTTCGGAGATAGGATATTTCCATTACTGGGAAAAAGGTATTCACACTGGTTAAAGAGGCTGTGTCAACCACTCCTTGGAAATTAAGTGTTTACCCCAAACAAAGGAACTGAATTCTCTGAGACAGTCACATCAGTTCTGTCCTTGTTTTCCTTTCACTAGCTCTGGTGTCAGGATGCATTCCAATTGTCCCCTTTCTCCATAGGAAGCATTTGACTACCAAAAAATCTATATATTTGTAAAATTCAAAGTGACTTATTCACATGGGATAGAAGGGACCTCAGAACTTATAATTCCTTACATATACAAGATATTCAACAAATACTTACTAAATGAATGAAGATTGTACCAAGATCTCTACCATTGAAACCAGGATGGTGAGGGTGCAAAGACAAGAGACAGAGAGTTTCTTGTGGAGTAAGGGTAGTACATGTTGCATTAGGATGGGAGGACCCATGTTGATTCCTTCAAGGCTATAAGGGTACTCTTCTATACCAGTTAATCTAAAATAGGATGAAGTAGCAGATGATTATATTCTTCCAAAAGATTGGAACAGATAAGACATACGGGACACTACAGGCATACCGTGTTTAATCATGCCTTGTTTTATCGCATTTAACAGATATTGTGTTTTTTGCAAATTAAAGTTTTGTGGCAACCCTGCATCCAGCAAGGCTATTTGGGCCATTTTTCCAACAGCATTTGCTCAGCTAGTGTTTCTGTGTCACATTTTGGTAATTCTCACAATATTTCAAACTTTTTCATAATTATTCTATGTGTTATGGTGTTCTGTGATCAGTTATCTTTGATGTTATTATTGTAATTGTTTTGGGATGCCATAAAATGTGCCCAAATGATGGAAAATCTAATTGATAAATGTGTGTGTTCTGACTGCTCCACCACTGACCTTTCCCCTATTGCTCCCTCTCCTTGGGCCTCCCTATCCCCTGAGTCACAACAATATTGAAGTTAGTCCAGTTAATAACCCCACAATGATCTCTAAGTGTTCAAGTGAACAGAAGAGTCCCATGTCTCTCACTTTAAATAAAAAACTAGAAATGATTAAGCTTAGTGAGGAAGGCATATCGAAAGCCAAGATAGGCTGAAAGCTAGACCTCTTGCACCAAACAGTTAGTGAAGTTGTGAATACAAAGGAAAAGTTCCTAAAGGAAATTAAAAGTGCTACTCCAGGGAACACATGAATGATAAGAAAGCAAAACAGCCTTATTGGTGATATGGAGACAGTTTGCGTGGTCTGGACAGATCAAACTAGACACAACATTCCCCTAAGCCAAGGCCTAATCCAGGGCAAGACCTTAACTCTCTTCAGTTCTGTGAAGGCTTAGAGAGGTGAGGAAGCTGCAGAAGAAAAGTCTGAAGCTAGCAGAGGTTGAGTCATGATGTTTAAGGAAAGTAGCCATCTCCAGAACATAAAAGTGCAAAGTAAAGCAGCAAGTGCTGATGCAGAAGCTGCAGCAAATCACCAGGAAGATCTAACTAAATTAATTAATGAAGATGGCTACACAAATCAACAAATTTTCAGTGTAGACAAAACAGCCTTATATTGCAAGAAGATACATCTAAGATTTTCAGAGCAAGAGAAGAGAAGTCAATGCCTGGCTTCAAATCATCAAAAGATAAGCTGATTCTCTTGTTATGGGCTAATGTAGCTGGTGACTTTCAGTTGAGGCCAATATTCATTTATCATTTCAAAAATCCTAGGTCCCTTGAGGATTATGCTAAATTCTGCCTGTGCTCTATAAATGTAACAACAAAGTCTAGGTGATAGCACATCTGTTTACAAGATGGTTTTACTGAATATTTTAAGCCCTCTGTTGAGACCTACTGCTCAGAAAAAAATTCTTTACAAAATATTACTGCTCATTGACAATGCACCTGGTCATCCAAGAACGCTGATGGAGATAGACAATGAAATTAATGCTGTTTTCATGCCTACTAATACAATATTCATTCCTCAGCCCATGGATCAAAGAGTAATTTCAGCTTTCAAGTCTTATTATTTAAGAAATACATTTTGTAAGGTTATGACTGCCACAGATAGTGATTCCTCTGATGGTTAAGTAGATTGAAAACTTTCTGGAAAAATTCGTCATTCTAGATGCCAGGTAAGAACATTCATGGGAAAAGGTCAAAATACCAATATCAAATATCAATATTAACAGGAGTTTGGATGACTTTGAGGGGTTCAAGACTTCAGTGGAGAGAGTAACTGCGGATGTAGCAGAAATAACAAGAGAACTAAAATTAGAAGTGAAGCCTGAAGGTGTGAGTAAATTGCTGAAATCTCATAATAAAACTTTAATGGATGAGGAGTTGCTTCTTATGATGAGCAAAGAAAATGGTTTGTTGAGATGGAAACTACTTTTGGTGAAGATGCTATGAAGATTGTTGAAATGAAGTAAAGAATTTAGAATATTACATAAACTTAGTTGACAAAGCAGTGGCAGGGTTTGAAAGGATTGACTCCAATTTTGAAAGTTCTACCGTGGGTAAAATGTTATCAAACAGCATTGAATGCTACAGAGAAATCATTTATGAAAAGAAAAGCCAATCCATATGGCAAACTTCATTGTTGTCTTATTTTAAGAATTGCCACAGCCGGGCGCCTGGGTGGCTCAGTCGTTAAGCGTCTGCCTTCAACTCAGGTCATGGTTCCAGGGTTCTCGGATCGAGCCCCACGTCAGGCTCCCTGCTCAGTGGGAATCCTGCTTCTCCCTCTCCCGCTCCCCCTGCTTGTGTTCCCTCTCTCGCTGTGTCTCTCTCTGTCAAATAAATAAATAAAATCTTAAAAAAAAATTTAAAAAAAGAAGAAGAAATTGCCATAGCCACCCTACCCTTCTAGTAACCACAACCATGATCAGTCAGCTGCTAACAACATCAAGGCAAGACTTCAAAACCAGCAAAAAGATTATGACTTATTGAAAGCTCAGACGGTGGTTAGCATTTTTTTAAGCAATATAGTATTTTTAAATTAACATATATACTTTTTTTGACATAATGCTATGGCACACTTAATAGACTACATTATAGTATAAACATGACTTTTATAGGCAATAGGAAACCAAAAAATTCATTTGATTTGCTTTATTGTGTTCACTTTGTTGTGGTAGTCTGGAACCAAACCCACTGTATCTCCAAGGTATGCCTATATTCCATTGTGGGAATCATAGCTTTTATATTCTGACATTTTACAGTATGACTTGGAAAACATTATGATAGAGTTGCAAGCTCAGAGCCTATGATATAACAGTAGCACTATTGATTCTGCCTGGGGAAATGGACAGTTTAGCCCTGCTTGGCTTCATAAGATTCCGTTGTGAATATTAAGGAAAATCAACAGTACTAATGAACCCCATTAGGTCAACAAAAATGGGCCAGCAGATGGGGCTTATTTATTGTGCCACATTGCCATTAATGAATTGGGGGCAGAGTGGGAAAGATCAGAGACTGGAAAATACAGTTAATAAAAAGGAGTAATCCAGGAAAAGTAAAATCCAATGAGCAAATCCACTCAAAACACAAAACGAAGAATAAATTAAGAATACACATAGGATGTTATGGGCTTTGTAGCAGAACAAAACTACATAGAATATAACACATAATTTTTCCACATTTGGTAATGCTAGATGCCTCAGGGAACTCTAGCAGTTCTCTGTGATGTCTGGCCACTTCCAGAGGACACCTAGCTGATACTGCAAGTTATTAGAAGAGTTCTGGCCATTAGAAAAACCCAGAGGTCATAGACTTTGCTCTGATTTTATTTTTGCCACTTATTTACTACCCAACATAAGTTAGTTAAATCTCACTTTGTCTCAGTTTCTTGTCAGTAACCCAGCAAGTACATGCTGAGAGAATCTATGTACAAAGGACATAAGGGCTACCAGTAAGAAGGAATCATAAACACTGCCCTCAAGGAGTTCACATTCTAGTGGGTGTGAAGACAAGTAAACAAGAAATGTTCTACAGTGTGCTTAATGTAAAATGTATGTACAAGGTACGGAAATATACTAAGATCAGATTTATTCTGGCTACACCATAATCTGATAAATACCTACACTTTTACTCTGAAATAATCACCCTGCTGATGAAAGTTTTTTTTTTAATACTAATACCCAGATTTTAATTCAATTGGGCATATATTTCCTGAGAATCAAAAAACATATCTGAACCTTATTCTAGTCTCTACACAACTTTCTGCCCAAAACACTGTCCTCTGAACCATAACTCCAGGGGTCTTTGGGGAATGTCTGGACCTATTCTAGGAGAGAGTGGAGATCTTTTCGGCTATTCTTTTTGTGCCCATCTTCTCTCCTTGTTTGCATATATACAGAGCCCTCAGTGCTCTACTCGCTCTGCCTATGTGGTAGCATCCAAGATTCTGGGCTGGATCTACCTAGCACTGAATCTTCCTGTTGTTTCCACCATGGGCATGATAACTAGGGTATAAACCCCATGAATACCCAGCCCAAGCACTTCTGACCATACTTCCTGACCTGTGACAATTCAATTACATTCCATATATGAGTTGCTCAGGCTGACAAATAAACCACTCTCTGCTCAAGAATTATCTCTCAGGGGAATATTTGAGAGTTGCTTGTCTTACTTCTTTAGATCCATATCCCTTGCTTTCCAAGGCTATGTTCTAGTATGTGTGTGGGGATCTCAAGGGGAAGCATTATTTGGTAAATAGCTATCAGTGCCATCAATTTTGTTCTAAAATCTCAAAATATTCACTATTACATATGTCCTGAACTTTCCACACAACTAGGAATGTTTACCAAGGTCTGCTTTTACTTTTCCTTATTCACTCTATACCACAGAAATAGTACTGCATTAGGGGCCAGAGAAGGGATCACCATAGATTTGACATCAGACAAATAGGGCTTGCTATTGAATCACTGGTAACATTAAGCTATTACTGGTGATTTTAGTCCTAATTTTTCAAAAATAAAATTTTAAAAAATCATGTTTCTTTCCCTATTATTGAAAGAAGTAGGGGCACCTGGGTGGCTCAGTGTGTTAAGCATCTGCCTTCTGCTCAGGTCACGATCCCAGGGTCCTGGGATCGAGCCCCACACGGGGCTTCCTGCTCAGCAGGGAGTCTGCTTCTCTCTCTCCCTCTGTTGCTCCCCCTGCTCGTGTGCTCGCTGGCTCACTCTCTCTCTCTCTGTCAAATAAATAAATAAAATCTTAAAAAAAAAAAAAAGAAGTAAGTGAAATTATTCAGTAGAGTCTTCAACACAGTGTCCAGAACCTAGTAATGCTTAAAGTTAGCATTGTTGGTAAGAACAAACAAATAAAATTACATTCCATTTGGAGGCTTGTGTCTTTATGGAAATAAAATTCAATGAAAATATTAGAGTCCAGAATTGCATCCTTTTCAAGGGCAGTTTAGATAGTTTTAACTTTGAACATGAAGTGGTGGGAATATTTAAAAGCTAGGGATCATAATTTGGGATACTGGTTTATATAGGTAGGGCACAATTGTGACCCACATCACCCACTTCTGCCCATGTGATGTCAAGAGGAAGATTCACTATAAAACTAATGAATCTTCAACTTCAAGGCCTCTCATTTTCATTGGATCCTTTTCAAGACCCTAGAAGGAGTCTTGCACAACTTTTGGGCCTCTCATTTTCATTGGATCCTTTTCAAGACCCTAGAAGGAGTCTTGCACAACTTTCGGGCCCCTAAATCCTAGGTGTGCCTCTGTTCTGGTCCCCAGACACTTCCTCTTAGTTTGTAGCTATGGTTATTTAAGGAACTTTATATCCTTTGGATGTTAAGTGCACCACATCTTGAAGAACCATGACTCAAGTTCTCACTGACACCAAACCTTCTCTTTGGAGTGTAGGACTCTCATTGAGTCCTACAGTGACTCTTGGAAATGCCCTCCTTGAGAAGGTCTTCAATAAAATATCTTATTAAGTGTTTAAGAATATACTTCTATCTGGTAACTTTTGTACATTGTTGTGCTGGTTTGAATAACACCCACCTGGTGATTCATCATGGGAAAAATAGTATTTGCCATAAGAAGATAGAACTCTCTGTATTATTAAAATAAAGTAAAAAGAAAATTAGAAGTTTAATACAACATTTTTGGAATGAGAAGAAGAGATAAAATAACCCCAAATGGTAATTTTATGGATTTTCACTCATTTTAAATAACAGAAATGACAGATGGGAAAGGCAAAACAAGAAGACTGGCAGAAACAACTACTCATTCTAAATAGAGTTTAGCCAATGAAAAAATGTAAGCTTGTTAAAAAGAGTATGTATATTATTGTGTGGTCCTCAGGCTGGCTAAAGAAACACATTCCAAATTTGGAATATATGGCTCAGGCTGTTTTCTGATTCCAGGCAAGCGGACCATCTGACAAAATGACGTCAATTTTATTCTGCACTGTTGAACTTATGTCCTGGTTTAATCAGCTTGACATGAGTTTTGCAAGAAATAAAAGCAGGATATTAATGAGCTGAGATGAGAGTGCTGGAGTCAAAGCACAAGCCATTTTATAGTTAACAAAACTGGTGAAAATTTAAAGAGCAGCAGAGTATAGTTAATGCTGTCATTTTCAAAACAATCATCTGTTGTATCTCATTCTTGAGTATTGGGTCCGAAATAATGCATTTTGCATGGAATTTAGATGATGAAAGGAGCTGCTGACCTTTTTTTGGTCATAAAAATGGCACTCAGATATTAATCACATTTTTGCATAATCTTGCCTTTTTGTCAAGTGATGAAGATTCTAACTCTCCAATGAAGAATTGTGGAATGCGGCAACAATCTAATTTAAATCTATGACACACACACACACACACACACACAGTTGAACAACATGGAAGGCAGGGTTGCCAACCCCTGCAGAGTTGAAAATCTGAGTATAACTTTTGATTCCCCAAAAGCTTAACTGCTAATAGTAGCTTAACTGCTACTTTTGATCCGAAGCCTTCCTGATAACATAAACAGTTGATTAGCCCATATTTTGTATATGTACTATATACTGTATTCTTATAATAAAGTAAGCTAGATAAAAGAAAATGTTATTAAGAAAATTATAAGGAAGAGAAAATACATTTATAGTATTGGGCTGTATTTATATTAAAAAATCTACATGTAAGTGGACCCATGCAGTTCAAACCTGTGTTGTTCAAGGGTCAACTGGGTATATGTATACACTTTATCCCATTTCTGCAACATCCCTCTTGCACAAAATCATTATATTGATAAAGTAAGGTTAGACTCAATGCTTTCAATGTGGTCTGTTATTTCATTATGGAAAAAACTTTGATTTTCAAACAGGAAGGAAAGATTTTATAAGGAAAGATTTTATTCAAAACTTTTGCAGTGAGGGGAGAGAGTAAATGTAACTCCATTGAAACAAAAGATGGGAGAGTTTTTAAGTCCCTGGGTGAGTTAGTAGAAAGTACTAGTGAATCTTTTTAGTGAGGTTGCTCAATGTGATCATGCCACCTGTGCTTGCTGGTTGGTACTTGTGAGAGTTAGGTTCTTACCCTACCATAGAGACTGGGAGAAAGAGCCCTCATCTTTCCTAATGATTACATTTCAAAGGAATGGCTTCTAGGTCCTTGAGAAAGACATTCGAGGGGAGACAGATTTAGGTCACACCTTCAACAAAAATCCATTTGTGTAGAATCTATTACTTGCCACTTTACATATATATTTTATTTTAATTGTCCCCCAAACTCTAAAAGACACTTGATGTTAACCCAGTATACAAATGAGGAAATTCAGTCTTTGAGAGGTTAAGTAAATTGTCAATGCTCACAGATTTATGAAACCTGGCTTTAGTCCCAATTTCTTCATTTGTAAACTGGATAACACCACATATTTTACAGAGCTGTGGGAAGAATTAAAAGCTCCTGTTTTTTTATACACTGCTGGCTCCATGTGGATTGAAAACTTCCTCCATATGTGCTTAGGCATGTGGGCTCTGAAGACTGAGCACCTTGGTCTGAATTTCTAGTTTTTCTACTTCTTAGCTATGTAAACTTGAAGTTATTTAACTGTTTTATATCTGTTTTCTCATTTATTAAAATGGGGGTAAAAACAATACTCACAGTATATGATTGTTATGATTAATTAAGTTAATACATGTTCCTTAGAATTTCAGTATCTTAGAACAATACCTTAATACAGTACCTTAGAACTTCTTTCCATAAAGATTAACTATAATTAATACGGTCTCTTTTGAATATTGAATCCATTATTAATTTTATATTCCTCAACCTTGATTTTTTAAAAATTTTACTATAAAGATAATAAATAGCAGAATCTACTTTGTTTGTGGGACTACAGTGGATTAGTTGGAGAGTACAATCTTATTCCAAGGTTTCTACCATTTATGCAGTGGGAGAAACATAACACATTCAATTATAAATGTGTACTTCAAAACTGCTACATATATTTTAAAAAATGATTTGTTATATTAAGATGGAATCTGTTCTGCTTTATTTTGTAAACTGTTCAAATTTTAGTTTAATCCAGAAACTACTTTAAATCTTTTTGCAAATAAGTACGATCATCTTAAACAATCAGTGATATAATAAGGAAAATATATATATAATGGTTAATAATTATAGACTGAAAAATATTTTTGAAATATTCTTTTCATCATTTTTACTCTATTCAAATTTGAGTGGAACTAAACTGCTTTTTTCTCTTTTGCACAAACAAATATATCCGCTGTGCTTTGAAGTCAGGTGATTCAAAAGCCTTGCACTGGCTTTCAAAAGCTCACGTAGAGGGATAATCATCAGTCCAGGTGCTACACTCCCTCCTGCACAGATATTTTGGTTTTCACACAATTTCCCATCAGGCTGGTAGTGAAGTAGGCATTAAAGACACAAGGACCCACTGTCTCTCTTTCAAGAACCTCTCTCAAGCATATATCTTATCCTGATTCTGGTGTGATAATGCTTGAGAGTTTAAAAAAAAATTCAAGGACAACAACAAAAAGAGAATGCGAATTATAGCTTGGTAATAGTTAGGCTTCATTCTAATTTAGATGCTTAAAGGTCTTTAAATGACTTATATGTTACAATTTGTGATTCTTTGGTTTGTGAATCAACTATGTGATGGAGGTTTTCTTGCATAATTTTTTGGGTTTGCATTTAAGTTACTGGAGTTAAGTTTTGTTATCAATTGGATAACTCTTTGTCGCCTGCATTTTTAGCTTCATTCATGCTGTTGAACCTGTCTTTTTTTTTTCATGGAAATATTCAAATATGTAAGATCCTAAAACTAAGTCTCCCATTCGCCAGCTACTTGGCTCTTTCCTAATATTTTTTTTTCCTGTCATGGCCAATCTTTTTAAAAGTTTCCTAAATTCGTTTCCTTCGAAGTATTCTTTCACTTCCACTACTTTACTGAAAACATTCTTATCTAAGGATGTTAATAATTTATTAATTATCAAATCTGCTGACATTTTCTTAGTCTCATTCTGTTCAGCTTTCATTTATGCATTTCACAAATATTTATAAACTATCATGAGCTATGCATTTCACTCATCACGGACAGTGGTGGAAATTGGTGAATAAGGAAGAAGTGAGTTCCTGCATTTGTGGAGGTAATGCATATTTCAGGGGAGAAATAAAGGTGGAAGATGTATTTTAGATAAGGTGGTCATTTCTGAGGGGGTGACATTTAAGCTGAAAACTGAGAGATGAAAACCACCACATGATTTGGGGGAAAGAATATCCCAGAAAAGGTACAGTAAAAGATTTCCCTGAGGTACCAAAAAGCTAGGCATTTTAGAGGAACTGCAAGAAGAAAACTTTTTGGGGCATTTGCCTTCCTTGTCCTTGTTACATCTTTTTTTTTTTAAAGATTTTATTTATTTATTCATGAGAGACAGAGAGAGAGAGGCAGAGGGAGAAGCAGGCTCCCAAGGAGCAGGGAGCCCGATGCGGGACTCGATCCCAGGACCCTGAGATCATGACCTGAGCCGAAGGCAGATGCTTAACCATCTGAGCCACCCAGGCGCCCTTTTTTTTTTTTTAAATTTTTTATTGTTATTTTAATCACCATACATTACATCATTAGTTTTTGATGTAGTGTTCCATATTCATTGTTTGTGCATACCACCCAGTGCTCCATGCAGAACGTGCCGTCGTTAATACCCATCACCAGGCTAACCCATCCTCCCACCCGCCTCCCCTCGAGAACTCTCAGTTTGTTTTTCAGAGTCCGTTGTCTCTCATGGTTCGTCTCCCCCTCCGATTCCCCCCCTTCATTCTTCCCCTCCTGCTATCTTCTTTTTTTTTTTTCTTAACATATATTGCATTATTTGTTTCAGAGGTACAGATCTGTGATTCAACAGTCTTGCACAATTCACAGTGCTCACCATAGCACATACCCTCTCCAGTGTCTATCACCCAGCCACCCCGTCCCTCCCACCTCCCTACTCTTAACATGGATTTAGGGATATAGCTTTCGGCAGGTTATCTGACTCTCTGATCATCCCTTCGTTATTCTCCAACTTGTCTTCTATGGGGGCATTTTCTTTTCAGGTGAGGGAACAAACATAAAGTGGATCATAAATACCTTACTGGGAGTGTAATGCCTCAAAAAGAATTTTGTTCTTAAAAATCTGAAAATTCAAGCAGTAAGATGTACAATGCCAGGCCAAGGAAAAATGTCATGTATCAGTTAGACCTGAGTTCAGCAGTCGCAGAGCTAAGTCAGACATCTGTCATAGTCATTGGCACAGCCTGAATTTCCTGTGCTTATTGTCCAGTGTAGTGGTTTAGAACCATAGTGCCTTAGTATTTATACTCAAGGTGTGCTTCCTGGAATCTCAGTCCCCACCTTTGACACACAACACTACTGAATCAAAATGCGCATTTTCCAAGATCCCAAGGTGATTCAAATGCACAAAAACCAAACTTAGAAAAAGAGAACAGCCCGGTGATGGGTATTAAGGAGGGCACGTACTGCACGGAGCACTGGGTGTTATACAAAAACAAGGGATCGTGGATCATCACATCAAAAACTAATGATGTATTGTATGGTGACTAACAGAACATAATAAAATTAAAAAAAATATATTTAGAAATTAAAGAACAAAAAAAGAAAAAAAAGAAAGAACAGATTGGTGGTTATCAGAGGTGAAGGTGGTGGTGGGTACGGGAAATTGGTGAAGGTGGTCAAAAGGTAGAAAGTTCTAGTTATAAAATAAATAAGTCCTGGGGATGGAGTGTACAGCATGGTGACTACAATTAACAAAACTGCATTGTTCAGTTGAAAGTTGCTCAGAGAGTTGATCTTAAAAGTTTTCATCACAAGAAAAAAAATTGTAACTATGTGAGGTGATGGGTGTTAACTAAAGTAATTATAGTAATCATTTCACAATATATACATGTATCAAATCATTATGTTGGATATCCTAAATGAATACAATGTTATATGTCAATTATATCTCAATAAAACTCAGGGAAAAAGTAAAGTTTGAGAACCAAGGGGTTTGGGAGTCAGGCCAGCTGGAGTTTAAATCCTGGTCCCACTTCTTATTACCTATGTGGCCCTGCTCAGCTTAACCTTTCAGAATTTTAGTTCCATATCCTTTCTTTTTTGTTCTCAAAATAATACATTCACTATGTTTTGAAGTCAAGGGATTTAGAAGTCTTTGAAAATGGTTGTGATGGCTTTCAAAAGCACATATGGGAGATACATGTAGGTATTGACTGTGATCAAGTTTGTTGGAAAGATTGAAAAAAGATATATACAGCTATTAGCACATACTGGATGTTGGTTTGTAGTATGTACACACAACAGGATAGTTAAACTTCTCTTGTTTGCCAAATCAATTAAAAATGAACCATCAGGGAGGGGGGTGGGGGACTGGGTTAGCCTGGTGATGGGTATTAAAGAGGGCACATTCTGCATGGAGCACTGGGTGTTATACGCAAACAATGAATCATGGAACACTACATCAAAAACTAATGATGTAATGTGTGGTGATTAACATAGCATAATAAAAAAAAGTGAACCATCAGTTTAACTAATTTAGATAGAGTTGAATAGGGTTAGCAGGGAATGGGCGGGTTCTTACTTATGACCTCAGCTATTGAGCAAGCTGCCAGAAGATGTACATATGACACATACAATTATTTTCTTAATGAAATTTTTCCAAATTTTCCAGCTGCCTTTTCAGAGAAATCTTGTCTGGTATCTTTACACTATCTACTGAACCTAGTAAAGGCAGAAGACTAAGGGAATCAGATCAAAAAGGAAATCAAAGTTGCTTCTAATTCAACTGTTTGTTCTGGCTTTATCCCGCTAAGGAGGGAGAACAAACCAAGGTGATCTGAAGTGCTTTCCTGAATTTGCCAATGCAGTTCATTTGGATCCCATGAATGCCAGCATAACTGCTTCTTACCAAAGATGAGCCACTGGACACCTGTGAAGGCTTAATAAGGATGTTTCTATCTTTGCATTATAGTGTGTTGTAAAACAGAGCCTGGAAGCTCACTGCATTAAAAAAAAATGTAACAGTCTGATTCAATTCAAAAATTATATATTAAGTATCTACAGTCCCAGGAACTCTAGTAGGTCACAGGGAAAGAAAGATGAATAAGACCAGGTATTCTACCTTTGGGAACTCATAATCTAGTGTAGTGCAGAGGCAGACACTGTGAGTATGACAATAATAATACCTACCTCCTTGTTTCCTCCAAAATTAAGACTAGAATTACCAGATAATCCAGTAATTCCACTACTATGTACCCAAAGAAAATAAAAACATGAATTCAAAAAATATATGCACCTCTATGTTTATTGCAGTATTATTTACAATAGCTAGGATATAGAAGCATCCCAAATGTCTACTGATAGATGAATGGATAAAGTTGAATGGGTATATACAATGGAATATTACTCAACCATAAAAAAGAATGAAATCTGCCATTTGCAACAACATGGATGGACCTAGAGGGTATAATTCTAAGTGAAATAAGTCAGTCAAAGACAAATATCATATGTGGAAATTAAGAAACTAAACAAATGAACAGAGACAAAAAAGAGACAAATAAAAAAGGGGGAAATCGGAGGGGGAGATGAACCATGAGAGACTATGGACTCTGAGAAACAAACTGACGGTTTTAAAGGGGAGGGGGGTGGGGGTTAGCCTGGTGATGGGTATTAAGGAGGGCATGTACTGAATGGAGCACTGGGTGTTATACAAAAACAATGAATCATGGAACACTACATCAAAAAGTAATGATGTAGTGTATGGTAACTAACATAACATAACATTAAAATAAAATAAAATAGGGGGCAGAGCAAGATGGCAGAGGAGTAGGAGACCTGGATTTCGTCTCCTCTCAGGAATTCAGCTGGACAGGGATCAAACCATTCTGAACACCTACAAACCCAACAGGAGATCGAAGAAAAGAAGAGCAACAACTCTCTCATCAGAAAAGCGACCACTTTCTGGAAGGTAGGACGTGCGGAGAAGTGAATCCAGGCGATATTTGGGAGGATAGACGGCGGGGGAGGGACCTCCATCGGCCGCTTCTAGCAAGTGATAGAACCACGGAGCACAAAATCAGAACTTTTAAAAGTCTACTCCGCTGAGGGACGTCACTCTGGTGGCTAAGCGGGGTGTGGAACCCTC
Source organism: Mirounga leonina (assembly GCF_011800145.1). Taxonomy (NCBI): domain Eukaryota; kingdom Metazoa; phylum Chordata; class Mammalia; order Carnivora; family Phocidae; genus Mirounga; species Mirounga leonina. Next base: position 42,543,614 of record NW_023270323.1, read on the forward strand.
CGGGACAGTGTGGTCTCAGGACCCTCGGGGTCACAGAAAGACCGGGGGTGCCTGAGTGCGGCAGAGCTCCCAGGTATCGGAGCAGGGAAGCCGGCTGCAGAGGCGGAGCCCAGCCGCGGGCTCTCAGCTCGGGGTGGCCATAAACCGTGATCCGCGGCACAGTCGGGCCCCTGCTCCTCCAGCAGGGACCCAACAAGTGACAGATCCGGGGAGACTCACCTTCCTTCTCCAGGAGGAGCAGCGCGGGAGTGCACCGCAGGGATCTGCTGGGTTTGGAGACTGCACGCGGGGTCGGGTGCCAGAGAGAAACGCGCGGTCACAGGCCGGGTGAGCACGGAGTGCGGCCGGAGACTGGGGAGCCGGGAGTGACTGACGGCTTTTCTCTGGGGGCTCACTGAGGAGCGGGGCCCCGAGTTCTCGGCTCCTCCGGGGCAGAGATTGGGAGGCCGCCATTTTCACTCTCCGCCTCCAACGCTGTACGGAAAGCTCGCAGGGAACAAAAGCCCCAGAGAGCAAACCCGAGCAGATGACTTAGCCGGGAGGGGGCAAGGGCGGGGCAATTCCGCCTCCGGCAGAGACATTTGGAAACCACGGCAACAGGCCCCTCCCCAAAAGATCAGCGAGAACAGCCGGCCAAGACCAAGTTTACCGATCAATGAGAACGGCAGAACTCCAGCACTAGGGGACTACTACACATAGAATTCACGGCTTTTTTACCATGATTCTTTAGTCTTTCAAAGTTAAGTTGTTTTTTTTTTTTAACTGTCTTTTTTTCTTTTTTCTTTTCTTTTTTCTTTTTGAATTTTTCTTTTTCCCTTTTTCAACCAACATCTTATCAATCCCTTTTTTAAAAAACATTTTTATTTTTCATTTTTAGAGTCATATTCTATCCCTTCATAGTAGTTCCCCATATTTTTGGCATATTTATATAAGTTGTTCTCTCTTTAAAATTTTGAGATAGTTTCTTCTAACAGATCAAAATATACCCTAAATCTCTAGTATATGGTTTTTTCTACTCCCCTGCCTGATCACATTCTCTCCCTTTTTTTTCTTTTTTCTTTTTTTAAATCCTCTTCTTTCTTTTTTCAAACAACTTCTTATCAATTCCTTTTATAAAATTTTTTATAATTTTCATCTTTACAGTCATATTCCATCCCTTCATCATATCAACCCTTATTTTTGTACATATATAAGTTTTTCTTTCTTCAAAATTTTGGGAGGCACTTTCTTCTAACAGACCAAAATACACCCAAAATCTAGTGTGTGGCACTGATCTATATACCAGCCTGATCATATTTGATCACATTCTGTTTTTTGTTGTTGTTGTTGTTTTGTTTTGTTTGTTTTTGTTTGTTTTTATCTTTATCTTTATCTTTTTCTTTTTTTTTCTTTTTCTTTTTTCTCTCTTTCCCTTTCTTTTCCCACTGCTTCAGGTCTTTTCTGATTTGTTTAGAGTATATTTTCTGGGGATGTTGTTACTCTGTTAGCATTTTGTTCTCTCATTAATCTATTCTCCTCTGCACAAAATGACAAGATGGAAAAAATCACCTCAACAAAAAGAACAAGAGGTAGTACTGACTGCTCCGGACCTACTCAGTGCGGACATTAGTACGATGTCAGATCTAGAGTTCAGAATCATCACTTTAAAGATACTAGCTGGGCTTGAAAAAAATATGGAAGTTATTAGAGAAATGCTTTCTGGAGAAATAAAAGAACTAAAATCTAACCAAGTAGAAATCAAAAAGGATATTAATGAGGTGCAATCAAATATGGGGGCACTAACTGCCAGGATAAATAAGGCAGAAGAAAGAATCAGTGATATAGAAGACCAAATGATGGAAAATAAAGAAGCTGAGAAAAAGAGAGATAAACAACTCCTGGATCACAAGGGCAGAATTCGAGAGATAAGCGATACCATAGAAGAAACAACATTAGAATAATTGGGATCCCAGAAGAAGAAGAAAGAGAGAGAGGGGCAGAAGGTATAATGGAGCAAATTATAGCAGAGAACTTCGCTAATTTGGGGAAGGAATCAGGCATCAAAATCCAGGAGGCACAGAGAACCCCCCTCAAAATCAATAAAAATAGGTCAACACCCCAACATCTAATAGTAAAACTTACGAGTCTCATAGACAAAGAGAAAATCCTGAAAGCAGCTCGGGAGAAGAGATATGTAACCTACAATGGTAGAAACATTAGATTGGCAACAGACCTATCCACAGAGACCTGGCAGGCCAGAAAGGACTGGCAGGATATATTCAGAGCACTAAATGAGAAAAATATGCAGCCAAGAATACTCTATCCAGCTAGGCTGTCATTGAAAAATAGAAGGACAGAGAAAAAGCTTCCAGGACAAACAAAAACTAAAGGAATTTGCAAATACAAAACCAGCCCTACAAGAAATCCTGAAAGGGGTCCTCTAAGCAAAGAGAGACCCTAAAAGCAACATAGGCCAGAAAGGAACACAGACAATATACAGTAACAGTCACCTTACAGGCAATACAATGGCACTAAATTCCTATCTTTCAGTAGTTACCCTGAATGTAAATGGGCTAAATGCCCCAATCAAAAGACACAGGCTATCAGACTGGATTAAAAAACAAGACCCATCGATATGCTGTCTGCAAGAGACTCATTTTAGAACCAAAGACACCCCCAGATTGAAAGTGAGGGGGTGGAAAACCATTTACCATGCTAATGGACACCAAAAGAAAGCTGGGTGGCAATCCTTATATCAGACAAATTAGATTTTAAACCAAAGACTGTAATAAGAGATGAGGAAGGACATTATATCCTACTTAAAGGGTCTATCCAACAAGAAGATCTAACAATTGTAAATATCTATGCCCCTAACATGGGAGCAGCCAATTATATAAGGCAATTAATAACAAAAGCAAAGAAACACATCGACAACAATACAATAATAGTGGGGGACTTTAACACCCCCCTCACTGAAATGGACAGATCATCTAAGCAAAAGATTAACAAGGAAATAAAGACTTTAAATGACACACTGGGCCAAATGGACTTCACAGACATATTCAGAACATGCCATCTCAAAGCAACGGAATACATATTCTTCTCCAGTGCCCATGGAACATTCTCCAGAATAGATCTCATCCTAGGTCATAAATCAGGTCTCAACCGGTACCAAAAGATTGGGATCATTCCCTGCCTATTTTCAGACCACAATGCTTTGAAACTAGAACTCAATCACAAGAGGAAAGTCGGAAAGAACTCAAATACATGGAGGCTAAAGAGCATCCTACTGAAGAATGAATGGGTCAACCAGGAAATTAAAGAAGAATTAAAAAAATACATGGAAACTAATGAAAATGAAAACACAACTATTCAAAATCTTTGGGATGCAGCAAAGGCAGTCCTAAGAGGAGAGTATATAGCAATACAAGCCTTTCTCGAGAAACAAGAAAGGTCTCAAGTACACAACCTAACCCTACACCTAAAGGAGCTGGAGAAAGAAGAGCAAATAAAGCCTAAACCCAGCAAGAGAAGAGAAATAATAAAGATCAGGGCAGAAATCAATGAAATAGAAACCAAAAGAACAGTAGAACAGATCAATGAAACTAGGAGCTGGTTCTTTGAAAGAATTAACAAGATTGATAAACCCCTGGCCAGACTTATCAAAAAGAGAAGAGAAATGACCCAAATCAACAAAATCATGAATGAAAGAGGAGAGATCACAACCAACACCAAAGAAATACAAACAATTCTAAGAACATATTATGAGCAACTCTATGCCAGCAAATTAGATAACCTGGAAGAAATGGATGCTTTCCTAGAGATGTATCAACTACCAAAACTGAACCAGGAAGAAATAGAAAACCTGAACAGACCTATAACCACTAAGGAAATTGAAGCAGTCATCAAAAATTTGCCAAAAAACAAAAGCCAGATGGCTTTCCAGGGGAATTCTACCAAACATTTCAAGAAGAATTAATACCTATTCTTCTGAAACTGTTCCAAAAAATAGAAATGGAAGGAAAACTTCCAAACTCATTTTATGAGGCCAGCATTACCTTGATCCCAAAACCAGACAAAGACCCCATCAAAAAGGAGAATTACAGACCAATATCCCTGATGAACATGGATGCAAAAATTCTCACCAAAATACTAGCCAATAGGATCCAACAGTACAGTAAAAGGATTATTCACCACAACCAAGTGGGATTTATCCCTGGGCTGCAAGGTTGGTTCAACACCTGCAAATCAATCAATGTGATACAATACATTAACAAAAGAAAGAACAAGAATCATATGATCCTCTCAATAGATGCAGAAAACGCTTTTGACAAAGTACAGCATCCTTTCTTGATCAAAACTCTTCCGAGTGTAGGCATAGAGGGTACATACCTCAATATCATAAAAGCCATCTATGAAAAACCTACAGCAAATATCATTCTCAATGGGCAAAAACTGAGAGCTTTCCCCCTAAGGTCAGGAACGTGACAGGGATGCCCACTATCACTACTGCTATTCAACATAGTATTGGAAGTCCTAGCCACAGCAATCAGACAACAAAAAGAAATAAAAGGCATCCAAATCAGCAAAGAAGAAGTCAAACTCTCACTCTTTGCAGATGATATGATACTTTATGTGGAAAACCCCAAAGACTCCACCCCAAAACTGCTAGAACTCATACAGGAATTCAGTAAAGTGGCAGGATATAAAATCAATGCACAGAAGTCAGTGGTTTTCCTATACACCAACAACAAGACAGAAGAAAGAGAAATTAAGGAGTCGATCCCATTTACAATCACACCCAAAACCATAAGATACCTAGGAATAAATCTAACCAAAGAGGCAAAGGATCTGTACTCAGAAAACTATAAAATACTCATGACAGAAATTGAGGAAGACACAAAGAAATGGAAAAACGTTCCATGCTCATGGATTGGAAGAACAAATATTGTGAAGATGTCAATGCTACCTAGAGCAATCTGCACATTCAATGCAATCCCCATCAAAATACTATCCACTTTTTTCAAAGAAATGGAACAAATAATCCTAAAATTTGTATGGAACCAGAAAAGACCCCGCATGGCCAGAGGAATGTTGAAAAAGAAAAGCAAAGCTGGCGGCATCACAATTCTGGACTTCCAGCTCTATTACAAAGCTGTCATCATCAAGACAGTATGGTACTGGAACAAAAACAGACACATAGACCAATGGAACAGAATAGAGAGCCCAGAAATGGACCCTCAACTCTATGGTCAACTCATCTTTGACAAAGCAGGAAAGAATATCCAATGGAAAAAAGACAGTCTCTTCAACAAATGGTGTTGGGAAAATTGGATAGCCACAAGCAGAAGAATGAAACTGGACCATTTCCTTACACCACACACAAAAATAGACTCCAAATGTTTGAAAGACCTCAATGTGAGACAGGAGTCCATCCAAATCCTAAAGGAGAACACAGGCAGCAACCTCTTTGACCTCAGCTGAAGCAACTTCTTCCTAGAAACATTGCCAAAGGCAAGGGAAGCAAGGGCAAAAATGAACTATTGGGACTTCATCAAGATAAAAAGCTTTTGCAAAGCAAAGGAAACAATCAAAAAACCAAAAGACAACCGACAGAATGGGAGAAGATATTTGCAAATGACATATCAGATAAAGGGCTAGTATCCAAAATCTATAAAGAACTCATCAAACTCAACACCCAAAGAACAAAGAATCCAATCAAGAAATGGGCAGAAGACATGAACAGACATTTTTCCGAAGAAGACCTCCAAATGGCCAACAGACACATGAAAAAGTGCTCAATATTGCTCAGCATCAGGGAAATCCAAAACAAAACCTCAATGAGATACCACCTCACACCAGTCAGAATGGCTAAAATTAACAAGTCAGGAAACGACAGATGTTGGCGGGGATGCGGAGAAAGGGGAACCCACCTACACTGTTGGTGGGAATGCAAGCTGGTGCAGCCACTCTGGAAAACAGTATGGAGGTTCCTCAAAAAGTTGAAAATAGAGCTACCATATGATCCAGCAATTGCACTACTGGGTATTTACCCCAAAGATACAAAAGTAGGGATCCGAAAGGGTACATGCACCCTGATGTTTATAGCAGCAATGTCCACAATAGCCAAACTGTGGAAAGAGCCAAGATGTCCAATGACAGATGAATGGACAAAGAAGAAGTGGTATATATATACAATGGAATATTATGCAGCCATCAAAAGGAATGAGATCTTGCCATTTGCAACGACGTGGATGGAACTGGAGGGTATTATGTTGAGCGAAATAAGTCAATCAGAGAAAGACATGTATCATATGACCTCACTGATATGAGGAATTCTTAATCGCAGGAAACAAACTGAGGGTTGCTGGAGTGGGGGGTGGGGTGGGAGGGATGGGGTGACTGGGTGATAGACACTGGGGAGGGTATGTGCTCTTGTAAGCACTGTGAATTGTGCAAGACTATTGAATCTCAGATCTGTACCTCTGAAACAAATAATGCAATATATGTTAAGAAAAAAAAAAGAAGAAGAAGAAGAAGAAGAAGGTAGCAGGAGGGGAAGAATGAAGGGGGGGAAATCGGAGGGGTAGATGAACCATGAGAGACGATGGAATCTGAAAAACAAACTGAGGGTTCTAGAGGGGAGGGGGGTGGGAGGATGGGTTAGCCTGGTGATGGGTATTGAGGAGGGCACATTCTGCATGGAACACATGGTGTTATGCACAAACAATGATGTAATGTATGGGGATTAACATAAGAATAAAAAAAAAAAGGGCGCCTCGGTGGCTCAGTTGGTTAAGCAACTGCCTTCGGCTCAGGTCATGATCCTGGAGTCCCGGGATCGAGTCCCACATCGGGCTTCCTGCTCAGCAGGGAGCCTGCTTCTCCCTCTGACCCTCCTCCCTCTCGTGCTCTCTCTCATTCTCTCTCTCGCAAATAAAAAAAAAATTAAAAATAAAATAAAATAAGATCTGACTGCAAAAAAAAAAAAGAACACTCTTAAATATGAGGAACAAACTCATGGTTGCTAGAAGGGAGGTGGATGTGTGGGATGGATGAAATAAATAAAGTAGATTAAGGGTACACTTATCTTGATGAGCACCGAGAAATGTGTAGAATTGTTGAATCATTATATTGTATACCTGAAACTACTATAACAGTGTATGTTAATTATACCCAAGTAAAAAAATAAAACAAACAAAATACCTGGCTCCTTTTAAAAATGTAAGTTGGCTACTAAAAATCCAACACAGCTTCACTTTTCCTATATTCCATCCTCCATGTTGCTCCTAGAAAGGGACTTGTTAAAAAATAATTCTGAAACAGTTATTAGCCTATTTTCTAAATGTGGGATTGCTCATCACTACTATAACGCTCTGTATAAGGACACCACTTATCCTTGCATGCTTGACTCCTACACTTAACCACACAATGTATCCTCCATCCACTCCAAGACTTTCCAAGTATTTCCACTGCCCTGATAGCTGTTTCCTTTCCCTGACCTCTTCTCTTTTTGGTAACCTTTTTAGCATCCCTCACAATTGAGCTCAATTATCACTTTCTTCAAAAATCTCTGCTCTTTTCATTTTTCTTGGAAGACTCAGGCTTCTGTTTCTTTGTTGTCTTATTCCATTTTGTACATTTGTGAATGTACAATGTACTTCGTACATTGCACAGCTGTTATTCCTTTCCCAGATTCTATCTCGCTGTAAAATATATGTACCACCCAAATTTGTATCTTCAGCAACTGGTTATCCTGCTGGGACATAGTTGGTGCTCCATAAAAGTCTGTTGAATGGATAACCAGAGATTAACTATATAGGGTATTTGCCCGATGTAGATTGACATTTGTTGTAACCCCCAAGCCCAAAAAAGGTTGAATTTATATAAGCAAGGAAGTTACATGTCAACTTCAGCATAAGAAGTTTGAATATTTTATTTGGGTACTATCAGTGATCTTCAAACATGTTAATTGATGAAATGTTATTATTTAATGAAGTGTACATTAGCTTGATAATATACTTCTTTTATACCTTTTCAAGACTCTTTTGGACCAGTCTTCAATGTCACACATCATAAAGGAAGAAACAGAGGGAATGGTTTCTTGATTCTCCTTCTAAAGCATATAGGATTTCTGACAAACCAGTGAACTCCAAGAATAACAATATTTTTTTGTTATATAAGAAATTTCAGAGAGGATTATTGATTGCAGTTGAACAAGCACAGCATCATTTAACTTGGCACCCAAAATACAATTTTCCCTTTTAAAGATCAATTAGATTTGGGGTAAAAATCAACCAGAAACACATCTGGTAAATAAAATGAGTTATCCATCTAAAAATATACCACTTTTCACTTTAAAAAATTCTAAATTAACTATAGAATAATGAAATTAACCTCATTGAGTGGTTTGTGAACTAATTCTGAACTTTGAAGACAAATAAATATCAGTTTTTTGTTTGTTTATTTCTTTTTAGTGGTTAATTTGACTCGGAAGACACTCATTTAGATTTGAATTTGGGGTCCTATTTATTCATTAACTTCTTTATCTAGTTCATGCTTTCATCCAACAAATACTACATGAGTGCCTACTATGTGCCAACCATGATCTAGTCACAGGGATTATAGCAGTAAACAAAACAAATTTTGTGTACCTAGGGAACTGATAATCTGGTGTTTAGAGGTAGGAATCAAAGCACAAAGAAGCACATAATTTGAAAAATAGTTATAATTGCTAAGACAAAAAAACAAGGCAAGAGGACACAGAGTGATAGAAGACCTCCGTGATCAGATGGCATTGTGGGATCTGGGTGAAGGAGCCAGCTTTGTGGACTTTTGGAGGGGGAAATTTCTAGGCAGAGAGAATATAAGAACAAGGGCCATAAGCAGGAGTCAGCTTGACTAGCATATGAGCAAGAAGGCCTTTGTGACCAGAGTAAAGTGATTGCAGGGATAAGGTAGGAAATAAGGTGCAAGAGCTACTCTGGGGTCAGATTATGTAGTGTCTCAGTTTGGATTCTTTTCTGAGTGAGGTGAGAAGTCTTTAGAAGGCTTTTTAGTAGAGAAGTGACCAGATTTGACTTCTGTTTTAAGCATCATCATGGCTGCAATGCATCTAATAGACTTGGAGGAGAGGCTAAAAACTTAAAGAAAGAATCTCAACTAGAGAAAGTCCATGGAATTTCATGCTAAATTATGCACATGTCTGTATGTGTGAATATGCACGAACATTTATTTTCATGGAGGGCGAAGTTCATTTCTTATACCAGCCCCACAGAAATATCTGTGATCCCAAAGAACTGCAGCTGTGAAGGAACGAGGGCAAGCACGTTCAGGTAAGAAATGATGGTGGTAACAATGTAGGTGATGAAATGTAGTTGGATCTAGGATTTATTAAGGATATAATTAATTTATAGTCACAATGTATATATGCAGTGGGTCCCATGAAAAGAGACATTTATTTCCCAATGTGTATTTAGCTTAATTTCTTAATAATTTTGTGGCTTGAATTGAAAGTTGGGCTTGGGTTCCAAGTTTTGTCACTAGCAAGCTGTGTGACCTTAACATCTCTTGACATAAACATGCTTATCTACAAAGTAGATTATTGTGAGGGTCATATGTAACCTGTAGCATGCTTTGTAGATTAGAGAAGTTGTCTAGTACAGAAGCTAAATGCAATGCTAAGAGCACTGGAATCAGAGATCTTATTTCATAATAGTGCTTCCAATATGTACTACATGTGCAACTTTTTGAAAGTTATTTAACCACTTTGGGCCTTTATTTCTTCTTCTTCTTCTTTTTTTTTTTTTTAAAGATTTTATTTATTTTTTGACAGAGAGAGAGACAGCGAGAGAGGGAACACAAGCAGGGGGAGTGGGAGAGGGAGAAGCAGGCTTCCCGCCGAGCAAGGAGCCTGATGCGGGGCTCGATCCCAGGACCCTGGGATCATGACCTGAGCCGAAGGCAGACGCTTAACGACTGAGCCACCCAGGTGCCCCTATTTCTTCTTTTAAAATAAGGATATTGGGGCATCTGGGTAGCTCAGTCAGTTAAGTGTCAGATTCTTGATTTTGGCCCAGGTCATGATTTCAGGGTTGTGAGATTGAGCCCCGTGTTGGGCTCTGCACTGGGCGTGCTTAAGATTCTCTCTCTCTCTCTCCCTCTGCCCCTCCTCCCTTCTCTTTCTGTCTCTAAAATACACTACAGTACACTACACTAAAATACAATAAGAATATTAGTTTACTTAAGGGGGATTTTGTGAGACTGCAGTAAAATAATCCATGCAAACTATTTTTCATAGTGCCTGGCATAGAGCAAGCACTCCATAAAGTCTAATATTTTGTTCAATTGTTAGCTACCATGACTTCACAGTTCGTATAAAGCACCTCTAAAAGCTAACCAACAATAAAGCCAAAATGGTCTCTCAAATAAGGGAAACTACTATAAATAATATGATGGAATTAAATTGTCCTGTTTAGTTGAAGATATTACTGCTTAGTAGGATGCTATTTTTAACTTATTTTTCATGAGAGATAATTTCTGAGTTCCATGGTTGTTGTCTTTGCATAACTACCAATTTGGGATAGGTGGAGTCCCTTAAAGATTCAGAAAAGAAAATTGGTTTGAAATATGTGTAATTTCAGGGGCGCCTGGGTGGCTCGGTTGTTTGGGCGACTGCCTTCGGCTCGGGTCATGATCATGGAGTCTCGGGATCAAGTCCCACGTCGGGCTCCCTGCTCGGCGGGGAGTCTGCTTCTCCCTCTGACCCTCCCCCCCATCATGTGCTCTCTCTCTCATTCTCTCTCTCTCTCAAATGGATAAAATAGAATCTTTAAAAAAAAAAGGAAATATGTGTAATTTCATGAGACCTCCAAAATGCATGGACCATATTCACCACAGTCTCTTGTTACTAGACACTAGATTCCCTAAATTGTTAGGCATTTGTCCCCAAAAGTTTTCAGACAAGTTTCCTCCAAAAAGTGTTGTTTACAACTACTTTTCTAAGTTTAACTAAATAGGGACATTTTTGTGATTTGGGGTCCATGTTCTGATGTTTAGTATGCATGCCGGTGTGCTTAGCGAAGTTACTGACTTTCTGATGGACAATTGAAAGATCATTTAAAAACAGCGATTACAAGAGAGAGCTCAGGACTGACTCCCCAGGTGTGCTTTTGTGATATTTGTTTTGAAACACTCCTCCCACTAATTAGTTCCCTGGCTTTGTAAAACTGAAGGCACATTCAGGAAATGTTAGAATAGAATTTGTGTGTGTCAGAGCAATATTATGGATTCATGCAATATTTGAAAAGACATTTGATTAAGCGCTTTGGGGACTTTCTGGAAAAAGCTATATATAGGTCAGTCATGACCAGCTTCGAACATTGCTTGATGTTTTTGCTTGGTTAAGTAGAGCACAGCCGCACATGGTACTCCTTCATGAGACATCTGAACAGGAGGAGAGCAACAATCTGTTGCTGTCAGCTCTAAGGGATGCTGCTCCAGCACGTGGAGCTGAGATCTGCAGGCCAATTTTGATCACTATTTTCATTGCAAGGGGTCAATAATTACCATGTATTGAACTCTTACCATTTGCCAGATGCTTTACATACAGTGACACACAATATGAAAATCTTGTGAGTTGATGTTATTAGCATCTTCAGATGAGGAAGTGCTGGGAGATTGAATACTCCAAAGTTTCACAGGTAATAGAAAGGACTAGAACTTGAAAATGGTTTGTATGATTCTATCACTCTACCTAATAATACAGAACACTACCTTTTACAACAAGGAGAGTGAGCAGTGGATGGTTCCATATATCTTCTGTCAGGAAGTTTTAATGCTGACCTTTAGATTTGAGGCTGAAATTTAATTCATTTTTTCATATGACTGATTTCATGTAAGCTATGACCTTTTACTCCATGGTGGGGAGGTGGTACAAACAATTCCCAAAAAGTAGATTCTTCTAAGAACTGACTATGGAGGAAGGAAGGAAATGGAAGAAAGATACCTTTTTCTAGAAGAAATGGAGGATCTCTTCAGTGACCCAATGGCCTGTGAATAATATTGTGAGAAAATGTGTCCAGTGGTAAAATTGAAGGGTTTTGTTAACTTTTATGTTCTAAAGACTGGTCATTTTTATAAAAGCACAGAAATAAGCATTGAGAAAATGGCTCCTTGGCAAAAGAAAATGAAAAGCATATTGCAAGCATAAGCAGAATATTCTTTGAGATGCTATGGAAATAAATTAAGTTAAAAATAAATTTAATGCCTATTTTAGAGAAGGAAAAGCAGGTATATTAAACCTGCTGCCCTGTAACCCAAACCATGGCTCAGGAAGAAATAACAAGTGAAACACATAACCATGGTAGAGCAATGTAATCATTTTGTGGTAAGAAGGTGAATCTCTAACTCCTGACCTGTTCTCCAACTATTCTGCCTAAGATATATAATACCCCCAAATCCTGCATGTCTGGGACTCTCTGACCTCATGATTCCTTCCTGTAGTGAGGACCATCGAGGCCACCAAACCTTAGGAGATGTGTCATTGTGAAAAATGAGGGAGGCACCTGGGAGCCATGGCTACTTATGCCATCTTGTTGTCTTTAAGGTTTGCTGATCAAGGAGCAAACCAAGTCAAATTAACCTCAGCTGAGTACAATTTACCATTTTACCTGAACCTTGACCTTGGATTGGCTTCTGTAGTCTAATCTAGCTCATGGGAGTACAACCGAAGTTGTTAAAGGGAAATAATTAAATTGGGGAAAGGACTGAGGAGAGCAGGGCTTGACATTGCTTTAGTGTCGTGCTAGAAGTCATTCTCCCACTGCCGAGCATAAGTTACAGTGAAGGAAGGTTACCGTGGGGCAACACAGTGTTTATTGTTTTGGGGGGAAATCCAATCATTCTCCTATCTATCCAGCCGCTCATTCATCTACCTAGTCACTCATTCACTCAAAAACAATATTACATGTTTGCATTATACCAAATTTTAAGGAGATAGAGAAATGTATAAAATAGAGTTTTTACCCTTAACAATCTAATAATCTGGTCGGAGACACAATACATAACTCAGAAGACAGATGAAAGGTCACTGAGTGTGGTAGATATAAGATGACTAATGACTGAAAGGTTGGCTGGT
>NW_023270323.1:42556740-42598717 GCF_011800145.1 Mirounga leonina
GGTTGGCTGGTAAAGTGGTGAGTGTGGTAGTTCTAAGATGACTAATGGCTGAAAGGTTGGCTGGTAAAGTGGTGGGGGGGTTATACAGAGAATGGATCGTAAAGAGTAGTTTTCTCCAATGTTGTTCTGGTGTCCACAAACGGAAACAATTATTAGAGAAACCAAGGGTGGCCACAAGCTTTCTAGAGAGGATGGAAGGTTTTAAAGTGTGGCGAGGAACCACATTATAGTAGCCAACGATGGAATCCTGACAGAACAAGAGTCTCATGTGGGTGAATTGGGAAGAACTGGAGTAACTTTTAGGGCAGAACCTTCAGTTGAGGGCTTGTGGAGGATGCGGTGAAGAGATTAAAGTAAAAAAGTATAGAGATCAAGTACAGACTGTCTGGCTTTTTTTTCTTTCTTTCTTTCTTTCTTTTTTTTTTTTTTGATAAGAATGATGCTGGAGGTCAGTCAACTGAGAAGTGAAGTGGTCCACAGTATTATCTATTTGGATATAGAATGCACTGGAGTGGAGATGGAATAGAATGAAAAACAAAAACAAAAACAGAACTGAGTTATGTGAGTTGTATGAGAAAGTAGCTATAAACTCATAGGAATGCAAAGCAACACAAGTGGGGGTTGGAAGAGGGTGGTATAGACAGATAGAGAAAGAGGAGCGTGATTTAATTGTTTGCGGGCAGCAACTGGGAAAAAGGAAGATATTTATATGGCACTTCATTTCCCAAGTTTGGTAGAATGAGGAAAGATGGGGGTTCCATTGAAGAAATGAACGGATAGGTCACGCTTTTAGAGGAGTAGCAGATCATAGATCCAGAAGACAGAGAGGAAGGTGTTGGTTATCTTACATCATTCACGGAATTACCAAATATGAATCAAGAAAGGAGAACGAAGCTTAAAAAGAAATGTGCTAAATCAATTATATACAATAAGATGGAAGGGCTGATACTATGCCAGTTTATCTGTTGGTACCATTCTCTTTAATATTAGCGGCTGTCTCACCACCGCAGATATTTCCAAAATGCTTGAGGGTCATAGAGATGTCATAGAAGCATATGATTGACATTACTTCACCTCTTTAATACCAACACCATGTGTTTGGTACCTTAAATGAACCACTCCACTGAACTACAATCACAGATATAACCTGAGCTTTGACGAATAAGCTAATATATCTACTAGCAATGGTAGGGTTGGTCCACATGAGAGGAAAATCAGTACACAGGAGGCCTGTAATATTCACAGCAAAAGGAAGTGCCTGAATAAATGAATAAATAAATAATTGGTATAAGAGTAACTTCAGACATGGCAAAGAATCCTAGATGTATCTGGCCTGCTTTATGGGTTGAGGTTTAACTTCTAAAAACAGTATGTAAAAATCTCTGAACTGTCAACCTAGAGTCTGCACTGCTATTGCACTAGCAAAGGAGTCCTTTCATAAACATAAAATTACATATTATTTTACAAAATTAAAGCCACATATTTACTTTGCTTTAATCATCATTATTTAATCAACCCCTATTCCTGATTTAAATCTGGTCAGCAGGGCTGCCTGGGTGGCTCAGTTGGTTAAGCGTCTGCCTTTGGCTCAGGTCATGATCCTGGAGTCCCTGGATCGAGTCCCGCATCGGGCTCCCGGCTCAGCGGGGAGCCTGCTTCTCCCTCTCCCTCTCCCCTGCTTGTGCTCTCTCTCTCTCTCAAATGAATAAATACAATCTTAAAAAAATGAATCTGGTCAGGGAATGTGTCTGAAAAGAAACAACTTAAATTTTTTGTGTCAACTTTTGTATTATGTACAAAGTACAACATTAAAAGTTAACAAACAAGGACCAGAGAATTAAACAAAATTCCACATTACGTCTAATAGCTATGCCATGAAATAAGATTTTATCTTCTGAGTCAAATAATGTTCCGCCACATAAGAAGCAAATGTCTTCTTTTCTAAAAGAAGGGATCTCTATAACATGGTTATTACCAGTTGGTAAGCATGAGATTCCACAGGATATTTGGTTTATCAATTAAAAACATTAGAAAATATTTCTGATTCTTTATGTGAAAAACCTGAATGTCATGCTTTATTTTCTATAGTGTGAAACCATGACTCTCTACTTACGCTTTCCTGCATCATATCATCCTGGAGTTTAAAAAGTATTTCATTAATAGGAATCAATAGCATACCTGATTATGATTCCCCTCCAAAAAGAAAAAAAAGAACAAAAACAGAAAATGAACAAAAAAACGTATTCCAGAAATCTTCCTGGCAATTTTCTGTGATATCCAAGGAAATTTCTCACATGTTCCCATGAACAAGTCTTTTTAGCCACTAACACAAGATCAAGCACTTTTGGGGGCAAAGTTATCAGTGCCTCTAGTCGTAGGGTCTGAGCAAGTATGGGGGCTCAAACTACTGGTGAGAAAGAGGCTGGGACATTGGCCATGCTATCACGGTCAGAACCCTGAAGTAAGTAGTCCGACTATATGGGTATAATCACTTTCTTCTATAAGCTTGGGGCTGAAGCTTTCACAAGCCAGCCTTACTGTGAGGTCATTAAAACCCAGGATGCTTGCAGGAGTAATCTCCCAGGAAGATGAGATGGTAAGCAAAATTTACCAAATATACAAAGAAAACAAATACTATGAAATCTTACACTTGGGCAAATAGTAATTATAATCATAATAATAACAACCATAAGAGCAGCTATTCATGAACACTAATTAGGTATCAAGCATTATACTAAATGCTTTACATATATGTCTCATTATTGTTCTAAAAATCCTGCGAGATAGATACTGTTATTTTCCCCTTCTTAAGGGTGAGGAAACTGCAAGACAGGTATAGCAAGTAACTACTCAAGAACAGGAAGGTAGGAAGTTATGGAGCCAGAATTAAAACTTACGCATCCAAGTCCAGTGTTCATATTCTCGGCCACTATGTTCTACTGCAATGTGAAAGAACTTCAGTTTACATATAATTAGTATTCCTAAGTAGTTAAAGAGTAAAAGGCATAAATAAAATAATAAATTATTTAGGTTTTTATTTAAAAATCCATTAGGAAACATGGAAATTAAAAATATGGTGGGGCACCTGTGTGGCTCAGTCGTTAAGCTTCTGCCTTCAGCTCAGGTCATGGTCCCAGGGTCCGTGGTGGGATCGAATCCCACATTGGGCTCCCTGCTCAGCGGGAAGCCTGCTTCTCTCTCTCCGACTCCCCCTGCTTGTGTTCCCTTTCTTGCTGTGTCTCTCTTTGTCAAATATATAAATAAATAAAATCTTTAAAAAAATATATGCTTATTGAAATTAAAGTACCAAATGATGAACCAAACGGTATATTGGACACAATTGAAGCCTGAATTGTTGAATAAAAAAATGAAGTTGAGTAAATGCCCCAGAACTCAATATAAAATATTAAAATTATAAAAAATATTAAGTAACATGAATAGAATAGATGTAGAGCTCTAACATAAGCATAATAGGAACTATAGAAGGGGAGGAATATGGAGGATGGTGATAGATTAATATCTGAAGATATGGTAACTGAGAACTTACCAGAAATAATAGAATATATGTCTTCAATTTGAACAAAATAGCCCAGAATGCTAAAGAAGAGAAAATGACCAAAACAAAAACAAAAACAAAAACAAAAACCCACACCAAAGGACATAATAGTCAAACCAAGTATAAGATTAATGACAGAGAGAAATTCTAAAGTATAATTGAAAGAAATTAGTAATGTAATTCAAAAGACAGTGGAAATGAACCTCCAAACTGCTGAGTAAAAATATCTTTAAAAGTTGAATTTTATACCCAGAATCTAACACTTAGGACCCAGATGAAATAAAAACATTTTCTAATGTATGAACCAGATTCTTGCTGCTTACATTCCAGCAAGAAGGAAAATAAAATGAAAAGGAAGTTGGGGAGTGAAAGAAAGAAGAATGAATAACAACTAAAATTATTAATTCCTGCTGGTAAATGCCAGTGAGTATTGATTCTTAAAATACCAAAGAAATAACAATAAGTTTGTGTGCTCAAAAATAAGCTGTAATTAAAATTCTTGACAATAAAAATTGGAAGAAGCGCAGAGGATAGTTAAAGCAGAGGCTCTTGTCATATTCGTGAAGGGACTAGAGATGCAGACTAACTTTAGACTTTTCTAGACAAAGATAAATTACATTCAAACATCATTTGTATAACTTTAAAATATAAATGTGTGTATATCCAGAAGCTAAAGGAATACTGTTTCTCAATATTTTAAAATTCTTCATAAAATTAAAAAGAAAGCTAAAGTAAAAAATAATAATAACAAAAATAAATAAAGTAACACACCACTGATGTGGGTAAAATCCTTAGGTCTGAAACCAGACCAAATTTAGCATTTCAAATACAGACTATATAAAATTTGGAGGCATTCATTATCATTTCACCCTGACTTACTCAGACTCTTATTCAGGCTAATGACGGTATTAACTTTCTGAAACAAACCAAAATCCTAGGTTAAACACTATGTAAGTTAATTAATTTACCTTTAGATAAAAGGTAAATTATCTGTGACTTTTTTTTTTTTTAGTTTCAGGTGTAGAATTTAGTGATTCTTCACTTACATAAAACACCCAGTGCTCAAGAGCCCTCCTTAATACCCATCACCCATTTAACCCATGCCCCACCCATCTCCTTCCATCAACCCTCAGTTTGTTCTCTATAGTTAAGAATCTGTTTTATGGTTTGCTTCTCTCTCTCTTTTTCTGTTTTGTTTCTTAAATTTCATGTATGAGTGAAATCATATGGTATTTGTCTTTCTCTGACTGACTTCTTTCGCTTAGCACAATCTTTGACTTTTAGATATCGAGGAAGTGCCTATTATCTTTTGATGTAGAAATAGCCAGTATTGGGGAAAAGTTTAATATTTCCCTTAATTTATTGACTAAATGTTTGTTTTGTTTTGTTTGCTCAGATGATTTACTTTTTGTAAGTTTTGTTTTTTCACTGTCATCATCCCTGCTGAGATTGGAAAAGAAATAAGATTCTAAGCACACCGTGAACCTGTACCATGAACATTGTTGGCAAGTCATTCTGGATCAGCTGATCAAATACATGAAGTTGGCTTAATTCTAGGAGGTTATCTGGGGGTCTTGGATGGAACGAACTTAAGTTTAATTAGATACTATTCTGACAAAGTTCATGGGCTTCATAGTAAAGTGACCATGGGTAAGTTATCTAACTTCTCTAAACTCTAGTTTCCTCATTTGTTACAAGAGAAAGTATAATATTGCCTCTTGGAACTGTTGGAAGTATTAAATAAAATTACAGTTGTGCTTGGCAGTTAATATCACTTGATAAATAGTAGCTGTTATTATTGTAATAGTTATTAGCTCCCAGCCAAAACTATACAGGACTTAGTAAGATACTTAGAGAGAAACCAGAAAGTTCAAGTGAAGAGAAATCCCAAAAGGGTAAATACATTTAACTGCACATTTACAAATGCTAAGTTGATTCAAAGAGAATTTTAGAAAGCAGCCAAATAACTGTCTAGGGGTTTGCTTTCTCTAAATAGGAATGGTATGAAAAGCATTAGGAGGCAAATGATTATCTTTTATAGAGTACTTGCTATTATTTTTGCCTTGTGAGGTGAATACCTTTTATCACTATTTTAACATTAATGTTATCTTATCAAAAATATTTTTCTCCATTCAAACATATAACATCTTAATGTGTTGCTTCAATTTTAATGTAACTCTTAACTACATCCAAAGAATGAACAATTCTAGCTCAGTCAGTCAATGGGAAAACATAGCATGCACAGTACAAATTCACTTTGGAGCAGATTTTGCTGGAATACGTCTCTCCAGCTAGGTGAGTGGCTTCTGTGATTACATGAGTCCTTGAACATTTTCTCTATCAGGGAGTCTCCTTCTTTGCATGAGGAGCTTTTAGACAGAAAAAGAGATCGTGGCTGATGCCTGCGCTACAGGGCTATTGCTGTGTGCATTTGTGCAAAGAGCACACTTTTAAAATATATGTTGGCCGGGGCGCCTGGGTGGCTCAGTCAGTTAAGCAGCTGCCTTCGGCTTAGGTCATGATCCCGGGGTCCTGGGATTGAGCCCCGCGTCGGGCTCCCTGCTCAGTGGAGAGTCTGCTTCTCCCTCTCTCTCTGCCTACTTGTGCTCTCTATCTCTCTGTCAAATAAATAAATAAAATCTTTAAAAAAAAATGTATATGTTGGCCATTCTTTCCTGCCACCTGAACTCGCAAGAAAATAAACTGCTGCAGGGGGATGAGAAGAGAGCTCAGAGCATTGGAATGTTAGTGCCAGGATTAGAGTTTCTATTCATTTTCTGCATTGACGAGAGGTGGTTTTGTCGCCAGGAACATGTGTCCTCTGCTCCCACGTGATGGACAGAGCAGACACGAGAAAGAAGAGGCTTCACTCTTTCCCAAATGGCAGCAGCTTTCTTTTCTTTTTGTTTAATAATCTTGAAAGGTTTTGTTATAACAGCACTTAGAACAGTACCTTGTGTGTAGTGATTTCTCAACAGTATCTGTAGTGAAGTATGAAGGCATGAGCTAATTGATAAGCGAATGGTTAAACCTAATCTTTCATTTCTACTGAAGAATCTTAGGATGGAAATAATAAGCCAGCTAATAAAAATGGCAATCCTTATTTTTTGAATCTTTACTAATGTGCTAGGCTCTATACTGTTTTACATGCATTTTCACCTTTAATTGTCAGAAAAACTCTATGAAGTAGCTACTATTTTTTTTTTTAAGATTTATTTATCTATTTGAGAGAGAGAGTGCGCGCAGGGGAAGGGGCAGAGGGAGACAACCAGGGGGAGCCTGACGCAAGGATGGATTCCAGGACCCCGAGATCATGACCTGAGCCGAAATCAAGACTCAGATGCTTAACTGTCTAAGCCACCCAGATGCCCCAAATAGCTACTACTTGTACTCTCTGCATTTCAAAGGAGAAAACTGAGATTTATAATTTGAGAATATTGCCCAAGGACACCTAGCTGATCACCTAGCTTGTGGCAAGGCCAGGCTAACCCTTGTGTCTTACTTCTAAGTGTGGGGCCTTATGCCCTCCCAGCGCTGGAGAATAGGCACAATGCAGTAGCGGGGGCACGGTCACCTCAGAGGCCCAGATAATTAGAATTACCTCTGACATTGGCCTGGCATACTAGTTGACTTGGCCTGGTATTCTGTTTCCAGAAGCAGTCACATTGCCACTTTTGTTACCCTGTGATTCCTGTGATTTTGTTCCTAAAGCTCTGCTAAAACAAAGAGGAGTTTCCACTCTGTTTCTACAACATTTGGAATAGAGGGAAAATACAGGATATATAACAGGGAGGGAACGTGCCTTTGCTGTGTTCCAGATGCTCATCAGTGGCTCTGGCTTATAGCAGAGAACTAATATCCTCTTAAATTCCAAACTTTAACTTAAATTCATGATCTTGTCTAAATGGACTAATCCCAAAGTCCTAGTGGATGCATTATGATTCAGAGTGTAAGCTTGTTTGATCCCAACGCCAATGCTTGATTCTCCCAACAGAAGGAGGAAAAGGGAAGATGACCAGGGAATAGACTTGGTGCACAGAGCGGTGAACATTTAGGTGGCTCTTCTCGAATTTGCTCTTGCAGCTGCTGAAGGTCATGGGCAAAAGATTTCTCCTGCACCATTTCAGACCCTCGGGTATTGCAGAGATGGCCCTGATAGCACCTCACCAGTCTAACTGGACATTAGTTTTCTTTAGGATATACCATATAGGCTCATTATTTTGCTATTCTTTCCTTTTGACTCTTCTCAGACATCGGAAAAAAGTGAAACATCCATTTTGGACAAAGTAAATGACTTAAGTATACGGCCCATGATTCTCACAGGCGTGAAGTAGTAACATTTTAAATTTCTTCACAATAAAGATAGAGATAAAAACAGAAGATGAAAGTCGAAGCTGTAACAAAGAAACTCATTATACTGTATTTTCTCCGTAGTAAACCATAAATGCTACACACAACTGTAGTCCCTAATTTTATTAAGATTCTTAGCAGAAACCAAATCTCTTGGCATCTCATTTGGCATGTGAATTCCAACCGAAAGACACAATGGAGGCTGATCTTCACACACTCTTCATCTTTTCTTAAAAACGGCATTCTTCAGTGACCTTTTTTAAATGGAGTGAATAAAAAGGACTCTATATTTTCAGCACATATAGTTTCCTTGGTACAGAATTATCCTGTGACACAAAAGATGAAAGTACATAACACTTGAAAGTAATGAGCAATCACAGAGGTGCCTGCACCAAGATAATGACTTCGTTCTTTTCTGGCCCCACTAATCCAATCAAAAATCTAAGAGCATAGAGAAGAATGAAATTCCTCTTCTTTGTCCAGTTTGAACAAACCTACAGAGATTCTAAAAGGTTAGGAACAGATATCATCAAAAGTAATCCAAATGATTCTGTAAGGGTCATGAAAGAGCCTTCCATTTAATCTTGAAAGCAGTGGCACCTCCCAAGGAAATGGAACAACGCTTTAAAGAGATAGGCTTAACCCACAGAGCAGGCCCTAAGAATAGGAATAGCTACCATTTATTGAGTGCTTATTATATGACAGGTACATTGCTATGCATTTGAGACACATTTCTCATTTAATTATCTCAACAATCATATCCCATTGGCACTATTATGATGCTATTAAAGAAACTGTTGCATCGACAGGTTAATTGACACGTCCATATCCAGTAGCTGACATACTGGAGAATTATATGATTACATCCAAGGACTGTCTGCCTCCAACATCCATGCTTTTAATCTCTGTGATTAATGTTTCTGTTAGTTTCATAATAATGTGGAGTTACAATGCACCTAATAATCCACTTAATCAACCTCACACTCAGGGCTGGAATCCTATTTGCAGCATCTTTGACATGTATTTGTACACATCCAAGCTTTGTCCAAACATTGCTTGTAATAGAAAGGCCAGTGTGAGAGAAGCGAAAGAGAAAAACAAAAACAAGCAAGAAATGTTTTTCTTTTCACTTTACAAACATTAGTTCTTATAAAAACCTGAAAGATGGATATCACTACAGACATTAAGTGGATAAGAAACTGAGGTTCAGCGAGATTGAGAAAGTGACCCCGAGACATGCAACCAGTAAATGGTGGGGCTTTCTTTTCTGATTCTAAAGCTTAAGTTCTTTCCTTTCCACCAGCCTACCTACCTCTCGAGAGATACTAGTAAGAAGGCATTAATTCCATTTTTAAATGTAGGACAAATGTTTATAGTACACCTTCTTCACATCAGGTTCACAAAATCAGACAAATGGAACTGACATATTCCTTGAAAACTTCACATGTTGATCTTCTGTTAAAAGCAACATAGAGTAAGGAGCACTTGGGTGGCTGAGTCAATTAAGCGTCTGCTTTTGGCTCAGGTCATGATCTCGGGGTCCTGGGATTGAGCCCCAGTTGGGGTCCCTGCTCAGTGGTGAGTCTGCTTCTCCCTCTACCCCCCCACCAGCCCCCAGCTCATGCTCTCTCTCTTGAAACTCAAGCAACTATCATAGCCTCTCATCTGTGGCTCTAAAGATAAAAAGATCTAAGAGTGTTAATCTTCAGAGATTCTTTAGAGATTTACTATCTGCATAGGGACAGAGTACCCTGTCCTTTGCCATATCAGCTGTGTTTCTCTGGACTGTCAATGTTGTTCTCAGGATGTGTAATCCAGGGCTGAGAAAAATAATCCAGTCAAGACCTGACATTGTGATAAACCCTGTATTCCTATTAGAATAGTGGTTAAGCATTTAGGCCAGGAAATCAGATTGCTTGATTTCAAATTCTGGCTCAGTTACTTTCCAGCTATATGATCTTAAATAAGTTTTTTAACTTGTTGATGCCTCAGTTTCCTCATTTTAAATGGGAGAAAATGGGAACACCCATCTTAAGAAGTCACTGTGATGATTAAATGCTACCACCACATTGAGCTACTATTTGAGTTTGTACCCATAACTCCGCTTTCTCTCCTATTACAATAAATGAATTGCTCATGCTCTTATCTAAGGCTAAGCTCCACTTTGGCAGGAGATCCCAACCCTTCTTGACTAATCTGACTGCATAAGAGCCATAGTCAGGGAGATATAGTTAAAAGCAAGATTGAGGTTTAAAAGTAATAAGCAAAGTGGTAAGTGCATCATTTGCTTAGTATGTGCTGACTGCGGTATGCATTATGGGAAAAGAAGTATGAAAAATAGACTCTATTCTCAAAAGATGCTACAGTGTTTGTGGAGATGAGACTAACATAGTAAACAATAGTTAACTGGGGAAGACATTTCATAATGAAGTGCTATCTTTGAAAGTGATTCCAAGTTCTGTATAACTATGGGGAGGGAGACCTATGAGGTTTAATGTAGCTAGAGAAGACTTTTGGGAAAGAGGTGATCTCTAAATTGGGTCTTGGACGCTGAGCAATGCACTGATAAAAAGAAAGGAAAAGAATTTTCATTGATTCGTTAAAAAGAAGAGGAACCACTGACAGAAGCTAGGAGATGAGAATCAGTCTAGTAATTAAGGAAAGTAAAAAGAAACCCACACTTGCAGTGTAAGCCTTCACGACAGAATCTTAAATGAGGCTGTGTAACAAGGGTCGATCTAATTGTGAAGTGTCATGAATGTCTGGAGAAAAGTTTTGACTTGATGTGGTAGGTGATTGGGAATTAATAGGTTCCTCAGCAAGAGAACAGTGTGATGCAATGGCGCTTTATTGAAACAAATCTGCTGGTGGGCTGCAGGGTAGAATAGAAAAAGAAGAGATGTAAGAGAACTGGTAAAAATCCCAAAGTAAAAAAAGCCTGAATTTGGTCTTTATGAGCATTTGGCCTAAGGCATTCCTAAGCAAAGGTAATATAATATTAAAAATAACTTTTATAATTTTGAATTTTATGATTTTTTTAATCTGCAAGTGACTTGCAGATGTAATGTTATATTTGGAGGCATTTAATCAATAATTCTAATTTTGATCTCACAGTTTTCTATTTTGAAGCCATTAAGCTTTGCTTTTCATGTCTCATATATTTTCACAAAATGTTGAAATGCTGGCAGGCCCTGGGACCTGAGCCTGTCATGCTTGAGAATAAAATGTTCTTGAAGAGATGAAGTTCCTTTTTCCTGGTATTGTCCACTCTTTAATTGAGAAGGTAGAAAAATTCAAACTATGTATATATGGTCATGGCACCTTAAGCAGCACTCATGAATCTTTAGGATTTCACTTTAGTTATCAAAGTATAATGACCCAGATTTTCAAAGCAATCAGTTGTTTGGATTCTAGAGCAATACATTTATCCATCTTCAGTAATCCTCTGATGTTTAGGAAGAACAGAGAATTCTGCTTTAAGCAAATTTCTTCCAAAAACAGGGGTAAGAATGTGAGGATTTAACAAAAAATAAAAACTGTATTTACATTATTTATTGTTACTGTTATTGAAGTGTCTACCACTGCTTTGCAATTAGAAGGAAATGGATCAGGAAGCTCTATGGGCTCCAGATCTTTGTGGTTTCATTATAGGTTGGCTTTGCCCCCATAGCTCTATCCTTGTCTTTATTAAAAAGAAGAAAACAAGGCTTAGGAAAGATAAACCTAAAGTTTTCCTAAAAGATATAAAAAGTGAGGATCAATTCATTGGACAAAGGGCTACTTCTTTAATATAACTTTTATGTCCTAGAAAGGACAAAGCATGCTCTACTTGGATTAACAGTACTATTTCCAAACAGGAGGCAAACGTGGGCTATGTAGGAAAACATTTTTTCCCCAAAATGTGTTTTGTGGTTTGACACTCTGAAGGATGAGGCATTAATTCTAGTAAATATTGCATTCATTGTTCCATTGCTTCTTTTAGATGTAATTGGGCAATATTAGGTTTACTGCAAATAGGTACAATATATTCACACCAGTGAGATTACTGATGTTGGTGTAAAAAATAAGTTAATATCTTTCTAAGAGATAAAGCCTTAAACAGAATGTTTTCTATTGCAGTTTAATGGCATATGGCTACTTCCAGAAGTTCTCCATGACATTTCTATTCTGGTCTAGAATAGACTACTGCTTCCGTTATGGTATGGAATGCTGCATGATCTATAAGCACCATAATCCATTACATTGGTCACTCCACATCTGGAAAGTTATAGTATCATAATACTGAAATATAAGAAGTGACATATCAGGCTTAGTATTACTTGTGATAGACAAACCAAGGTGGAATTTTAGGTTTGAGAAACATACTCCCGCTTCCCTTTGGTATTCAAAATGAGAAGCTGAATTGCAGCATAGCCAGCTGGTGGCTTCTGGGATGGCCATTTCACAATCTGAGACACAGACACTGAAAGGGAGGCTAGCTTTCACTTGGTGCCTGAAAGATTAGTAAAGAAAATTTAGGCCTTTATTTTGATGATGACCATTGGCATGTCTACAACATGTGTTTGTTATCTATGCGTGCATACACCACAAGTTTTTTTATTTATTTTATTTATTTTATTTATTTATTTGAGAGAGAGAGAGAATGAGAGACAGAGAGCACGAGAGGGAAGAGGGTCAGAGGGAGAAGCAGACCCCCCACTGAGCAGGGAGCCCGATGTGGGACTCGATCCCGGGACTCCAGGATCATGACCTGAGCCGAAGGCAGTCGCTTAACCAACTGAGCCACCCAGGTGCCCAATTATTATGCAATTTAAAATAAATAAACTGTTTTATTATTATTATTATTATTTTTTAAAGATTTTATTTATTTATTTGAGACAGAGAGCACATGAGAGGGGGGAGGGTCAGAGGGAGAAGCAGGCTCCCTGCCGAGCAGGGAGCCCAATGCAGGACTCGATCCCGGGACTCCAGGATCATGACCTGAGCCGAAGGCGGTCGCTTAACCAACTGAGCCACCCAGGTGCCCTCTACCACAAGTTTTAAACAAGGTAAGTCAGTGCTCATCAGGCCCTTACTATGTATCAGAGAATGTTGTAAGTCCTTTACCGTATTAACTTACTTAACCTTAGTAATACCCCACAAGATAAGTAATATTGTTATTTCAGTTCTATCCAACGAGGAAAGATCACTGTAGGTGGAACGTGGTTAGGCATTTTTATATTTTAATAAAATCCCTAGCTTAGATGCATTTTAATGTCTATTTTTTAAAGTAATAGTTTTCCACATACAGAAGTAATAAAAGTTTCCTTTAAAAATATATATATACATACATATATAAGCAAAAAATGAGTCAACAATTTTGGATGATATGCAGTTGTGGCAAATATCCTGGAAGTGGTACTAAAATACTGAAGCTGGACATGATGGTTTCATGGAATCAGCTGAGGGTCCTGGAGATTACTTTTAAAAATTTCACCAATGGTTGTCAAACCTAATGCATCTTCTTGGAAGTGGTGTTGCTTGTCATATTATAACTAGTATCTAAAAAGTATGTCACAGCTTTAAGATACTTGGTTTTCCTTTTCTTTTTTGTTTCCTTCCTTCCTCCCTCCCTCCCTCTCTCCCTGCCTCCCTGCCTCCCTGCCTTCTTGCCTTTCCTCCTGCCTGCCTTCCATCCCTCCATCTTTCCTTCTTTCTCCTTCTTACATGTTTTTCTCTCGTTCTTTTCTTCTTTCCTGAGAGTATTACTCCATGAGAGACTCAATCAAGGTTAAGGATTTCAGGAGATGTATATATTTTTTTTAGATAATTTATGGTCACAGTTTTTACTTAATCTTCTACATTAATTTATTTTTTTATTTTTTTAAAGATTTTATTTATTTATTTGAGAGAGAGAGAATGAGAGAGAGCAAGCACATGAGAGGGGGGAGGGTCAGAGGGAGAAGCAGACTCTCTGCTGAGCAGGGAGCCCGATGCGGGACTCGATCCAGGGACTCCAGGATCGTGACCTGAGCCGAAGGCAGTCGCTTAACCAACTGAGCCACCCAGGCGCCCAATCTTCTACATTAATTTAATTAATTTAATTAAGGAGGTTTAATAATAATGACACATCCACAGATCACGTGGCCACCAATTGTTATAGTAATTGCATAATTATTTAAATTGGTCTTTTAGTACCTGAATTAGTCACAATGCCATATTTATCAAAAAAGAGACTCTAACAAATATTGAATCATAAAAATTTTTTCATATCTAGATAGATGAATAAAGAACATTAAAAATAAAAATAAAAACTTTGAACAGCAAAAATAGCAGCCCTTTTACTGAGGAACGTTTCAAATAGCTTTCTCGGTATGCCACTGATGAAACTCTAAAATATAAGGCAACTACAGTGTGCGGGGAATAGCAATACTATGCTCTTTGGTGGGAATTGTAAAGAGAGGCTCCAGGCATTCTTCCTAATAGAGTGAGCTCCCTATTCTTTATGCATGGTCTGTTTTGTCTCTCTTCCATTTGAAGTAAGAAGTTTCTTTCTCTTAACAGGATGCATTTGTCAGTATCATCCAACCTTCCTCTGCAAACACTGCATCAGCCCACATATTTATTCTCTACAATCAACTCCACAGTATCTTTGCCCAGCATATCTCACAGGAAGCCCTGTGTGATCTGCCCAGGACTCCGGAATGTAATCATAACTGCTTCTATACAGAAAGCCCGTAGGAGAGAGAAGTAATTTTTTCAGGGTGTACTATCAATGTAGAGAGCTAATGTGAAATCTTTAGGACCCCAAACTGCTTTAAAAATCCATAGTGGTGGGTTTTGGGTTTTTTCTTTTTTTTCCTGGACCACTATTATCAAAATAATTGCCTTTACTTTTTACTTTGCTTCATCATGAAGACCAAGGCAAGATGAGATGATCCTCCAAAGAATAGTGGGAAACTCTGTTTTTCTTTTATATTCAATAAATGTAGTCATTGATTTTATTCTCATGCGCAACCCACGGTCAGACACTGTCAAGAACATCAAAAAATCGATTCAGAGTCAAGCTAGGTAAGCAAATATGGTAGGGGAGTTCTCAAAATCCCTCTTAGGCCACAGGTTTCTGGTTAACATTAGATTCATTTCTGAAACCTGAAATTTAGAAGCTTCTCTTTGGAATTTGGAGTCATTTGCATGTGTTAGAAAACTTGACAAAGTTATGTACATTTTCTAAAGCTCACACACTTGGCAGAGCTATTCCCATTTATGCTGTGTACCCTCTCCAGTTATTTTCATTTCTATAATCGTGAGCAATGAAAGCATCAGACAGAGGTGACTGTCTTCCCAGCAATAATCTGCAGGGAAAGACAAGCTTAAACAGCACAGAGAAAAGCTTCTCTGTGTGCTTTGCTCTGTGCAGGGGTTAAGAATGCAGGCGGAAATGAGGAAAGTTGGATTAAAATCTGCTTTCAACATTATGGTGGCTTTGTAAAATCGCTTCCCAAGATACAGAGTAGTGGGTATACTGTGCTACCTTCCAGCCAAGGTGGTCACTATGTGTGCATGTCTGTTACATTAGAAGGAAAATCTTAAAGCAAATTAAAATGTTACGGGGGAAAAAAATGGGAGTCAGGAGCACAGTGAAAGTAAGACTTCTTTTGTTTCATTGTTTGACTTTAGAACCATGTAAATGTTTTATATATTTATGAAACAGAATGCAATTAAATTTAAAAAATCCAAACCAAAAGCCAAATGCACTTCTTTAAGTGGAAGCTTAACCATATAGTAAGGCACTGAAGTTTAAAATGTAACTTTAAAAACAGTAATTCTACTCTATGTCCCTAATAGGATATACCCTAAAAGCAAAACCACTGTGAAGAAATTTTAACCTGTTTTTGGTAATGCCATCATTAGTAACAATAATGTTGGTATTTTTATTTAAAAACATATATATACATATACGTATGCATATATATTATATATATAACAGGATAAACTAAATAAATAATCATGTTAATACATTAGGAATCAATTTTTTTCCTGGTACTTTCTTTTTATTAAGGTTTATGTAACTACATTTTATGTGGAACATTTTCATTTAGCCTTTTTTTTTTAAAGATAGCTATCCATTCATTTATTGAACAAATGTTTGTTTGAGTTCCCAGAAGTTGTCTGCTAAAATATGATAACACTCCCCATAATACCAGGTTGGAGTTTTTAATTTTTTGTTTGTTTTGTTTGTTTGTTTGTTTATTTTTAGGGTGGCTGTATAATGTTTCTTTCTTTTTAAAAATATTTTTAAATTATTTTTAAAGAAGATGAAAGAAACAAACGTAAAATCAAAGAAGTTGAATAAAAGCCCTGTAATTTTAAATTTGAATCAGAAATATCAATACAAACTGTGTAAGGTGATGTATCAGAAAACAAGGGAGCTCAATGATTGCGGAGGTCATGTTGAAACAACTCAGGAGCAAACTTAAAGGGGGTTCCAGTGGCCAAAGACAAGACAATGTGAGGACTGAAAGTAAAAACAGCTGCAGGGGACTGGAATAGGCATACCTATTTCAACCCGTGACTTCATAAGGATACACACACAAGAAAACAACAAAATGCCAAACCTCAGTGGTCACATTTGGGAGATTCTAGGGAAACGACTAGCTATTTTGAAAACTGCTAAATAAAGGGAAACAATCAAGCATTTATGCCATCTTCACTGCAACAACTTTATTTCAGGATTACACAATAGTCGATGAGGGAAAGTTCTTGCTTAGAGAATAAGCTAGTTAATAAATAAAGAAAGAATGATAGAATATCACTATTTTGCAATTTCTATATCAGTTTGGGCAAAGACTATCAGAGACTGCTAAAATTGTCATGGGCTGAGTTGTGTCCCCCTGAATTCATCTGTTGAAGTCCTAACATCCAATACCTCAGAGTGTGACCTTATTGAAGGTAGGGTCTTTATGGAGGTAATCAATTTAAAGTGAGATCATTATGGAAGCCCTAATCCAATATGACCAGTGTCCTTTTAAAAAGAGGACACAGAGATACACATAGAAAGAAGGCGATATGAAGAGACACAGGGAAAAGCCAGTCATGCTAAGAAGAGAGGCCTAGAACCAATCCTTACCTCATAGCCCTCAGGAGGAACCAACCTTGTTGACTCTAGAATTGGGAGACTACAAATTTCTGTTGGCACCCATTTTGTGGTACTTTGTTACAGCAGTCTCAGCAAACTAATACAATTACATAAAAATTAACAAGATTATTATAATGGATAGATCAAGTTGTCAATGCCTGAATCTGCTCATCAATCTTCACATCACAAACAGAGACAGGAAGGCATTTTGTATCTCTTGCTAGAAGTGGAGAATACGACTTACGAAGCAAATGAAATGTGTGTACCTGTTTGACCTGTTTGACCTTGACAATAAATTATGAGGCAAGAAAAGTTACTTTAGATTCTCTTGGTGTTGGTATATAGCATAATAATAGTACATAATTCATAGTGTTGTGGTAAAGATCAAATATGACAATAGAGGTAGAGCCCTTAGCATAGTATAGTCTCAATTATTTATATAGTTGGGTATTAGTTAGCACATTTATATACTTGGATATTAGTATAGCACTCATGCATAGTATAGTTGTTGTTATTTATATACTTTGGTATTGGCTAAATTCCTTGATATAATTGCCATCAATATTAAATGCTGTGATATTTATTATTTATTCTGTATGTGTTTACGATATGTGCACACAAGCCCACATAACATTCAACATACTTACAAGGTCCAATCTGAGCCAGTAGTGGGCCAAATGAACTTTCACTATTCATTCCACTCCCCATTCTCACATAACTCCTCAAA
Organism: Mirounga leonina; assembly: GCF_011800145.1. Taxonomy (NCBI): domain Eukaryota; kingdom Metazoa; phylum Chordata; class Mammalia; order Carnivora; family Phocidae; genus Mirounga; species Mirounga leonina. The sequence continues at coordinate 42,574,492 of NW_023270323.1, forward strand.
ACCACCTGGCCCCAAGCTCACCTTTGGTAGAAGATGCAGGAAAGAAGCATTGTGAATCGTGGAAAGAAAAGCCAAGGCAAGGGTTAGGAGGGAAAGGCAAAAGGAAGGGCAGTTTTAAGAAGGTTAAGTATTCCACTAAATACGCTCCCAGATTCAGTCATTCCATGCCTGCCATTTTCAGGAAAGATAAACACCGTCTTTCAGCATCCACAGGGTCAGACCTTGGAGAGAATCAGTGTTTGCAGCCAGCTGGATCATGTTTGGACAAGAGGCAGAACACATCTGGTGATTAATAGTGATAATTGCTCTTTGGTTAAGAGCCATCATTTAGATATAGGAAATGTTGCAGCTGACAACGATTGTGAGTCAGGTGACTGCATCCAACAAATTTTCATTTCAATTTTTCAAACATTTATTTGGCTTGAGAGAGAGGATCAAAGGTTAAGGAAATACAGAGCACATTTTCAGCAGATATACAGTCTTGTTGGTATCACAGGAAAATAACCCTAAGTAAGACACAGAAAGATATAACATCAAGAGTGTTACAAATCTCATGGGCCTACATGAGATTAAAGCAAAATAAGGTATCAAATCAGAGAGTTTTTATTTGGCTAAAAAGATTGTGAAAGTCCTCATGGATAAAGTGGAATTTCAGAGAGGTTTTTAAGAAAAAGGAGTAAGGTGGAAGACAGTGGTGGAGTGAGGGAAAGAGAGTTTGGGGATAGAGAAGGGAGAGCATTTCAGCAGGACTCTGAGGTTGTCAGATAAAGTACAGGACGCCCAGTTAAATTTGAATTCAGATAAATTGCATATAGTTTTTTAGTATAAGTATGATCTATTTGGGTCATATATTTGGGTCATACTTGAGTTTGAAATGCCCTGAATGTGTTTAGAGAAACAGGCAAGTTGTTTTATAAAAGTTTAGGCTTCATAGAGGAAGGAAATGGGTGATGATGTGGGAAAGTTGTTTTGGTCACATACAGAGGCTTTAGATTACAGACAGAAGAAGAAAAATGTGATTTTATGGGGACTTTGGAGACATTTTTTTTTCCTGTAGGAGTGATATGATCTGACACGACCTATAGGAAAAATAAGATGGCAGTGATAAGAACAAGAAAAATTGAGATAGGAGATTGGTCAGGAAGTGACAGATAGTGAGGATGTTAATTTAGATGATGGAAATGGTTTGTAAATGGACGTGGCTGAGATACAGCAGAGCAGAAGCAATAGATTGGATCTCAGAACAAAAGAGATGTGGAGTCAAAACTGCCTGCAAGTTTATTCCTATTGACTTGGAGGATGACGATTTTTGTTAGCAGATGTATAAGGAGGAGAATCTGGTTTTAGAAAAAAAAAAACAGATAATAGGAAACAAGGGTCATGTCAGGAGGATCTGGCCAGGTGGGCGTCCAGATACAGATGCTCAGTAAGCAATTACAAATATTTTTCTGAACTCAATAATTTGGGATTTTAGATATTTAAGCTGTCACCTTAGTGAGTTGGTCAAACCTCAAGGAATCCCGCTAATTCACCATTAGAGGCCAGAGAGGAACCAATGAGGGAAGAGCAAAAAGACCAGAAGAACAGCAATAATGAAAAAACTGCTCCAAGTCTTGGAAATCCTGAAGTCCAGGTCAGTCACCACTCTTAAATCATTCAGAGAACCCAAGAGTATAGATTGAGAACCAGCAACAGTGCTGGTAATTTTGGAGAGTTGTTTCAGGAAAGTAGCATGGGTGGGGCCACGGTTTTGGAGACTGAGCAGTAAATGGTGAGAGAGCAGAGGAAACCAAAGATGTAAGATGTGAGAGGACTGGTGTTTGAGGACAAAACCAAGGGGAAGAAGCCAGTGGGGAGGGAAGACTGAAGATTTGCTAAAAGAATGGAGCAAAGTCTGAAAAGGGTGTGCAGCAAGAAAATTAAATGCATATGTGGAGAGATTGGCCTTCGAAAGAGGAGAAAATCATCCTCAGGGTTAAATGGAGGGGAGGAAAGCCCGAAGTTTAAGGCTTTGATGCCATGACGCTGAGGAATCTGGTTGTTCAGTCTCCGCGTTTGAGTAAGGAAAGAAGTGCCATTATGTGCTTTGAAAGGAGCAGGGTGGAGCGGTCAAGGGACACAGACGTAAGTTCCAGTCTCCTGCCACATCTTACGGCACATCACAGACATCTTTTATGTAGATCTCGAGCAAAATGGAAGAAGTAATAGTGAGTGTGGCGCTACAATGCATTTTGTCACAGCAGCAGTAACCTGGTAGCAAAAAACATAAGGAATGGAGTCTCCTCTATTTGCTGAGCGCCAGCCACACAGCAGCCTGGCTCCTCCAAAAGCACTAGACTCCCATCAGACACCAATCTGTTTTTTTAAAGCGTTATCACAATTGTGTGGCCTTCCTTGTGTGGCAAGTCTGATCTGACATAGTTCACAAAAATAGAAAACCACCAATTTTATTCCTGTGGCTTCCTACCCATTGTCTGAGCATCTCATAATGAGTCTGAATATAGAAACACTGTTATTTAGCTTAATGATATGGTCTTGTGATTATGGAATTCCTGGTTGAAGGGGCTTTCAGTTACATTCAGAAAATCCCATTGATCCCATCAATGCTAAAAACAACCCGTTAGTGTATGGCCTCATTTCATAATGACTATTAGCTGGACTTATGGAAAAGGATAAGGCAAGAATTTCTTTCTCCTCATTATCCATGTCTAAAATAAGTACAGCTATAAATATGCCAATACATATGTTATATGATAAGGACTTTCTAGTACATGTGCTTAGGAAGTAATACATGGCAGTTACCCTTAAAAAGGCAATTACAAAGAAAAAAAATGCAGATCCTCATTTCTAAGACTAAGAAATGTTATATCAGAAGAATTAAAATAAGCATGCCTGAATATATAGGACCATAGAAGCAATGAAAGTTAGATTTGGAAGGGAATTTAGGGAGAATTATATGCAATCTCTTCCCTTTAAGTCTGAGGGATCTGAAGCCCAGAGGAGAAAATAGCTTACTGAAGAGCACAATCTAGTTCAGCCTCAAGTCTTCTGACCCACAGTCACTGCACAGTTTCCCTCTGCCACAATGACAAATTTCTATCAGGCTTCTGAGGAATTATTTCCAGGGCCAGAACAGTGAATATATGGCATATACTGGGCACTCATTGAATTTTTTAAAATTATTTATTTTGAGAGAGAGAGAGAGAGGGAGCACTGTGTGAGCAGGGGGAGGGGCACAGGGGGAGGGAGAGGGAGGGGAAAGAATCTCAAGTGGATTCCCCGCTTAGCGCAGAGCCTGATGTGGGGCTTGATCTCAAGACCCTAAGATCATGACCTGAGCTTAAACCAAGACTTGGATGCTTAATCAACTGAGCCGCCACCCAGATGTCCCTGAATGTGTTTTTGTTTTGTTTTTAATTGGACAACTGTATCTCTGTTTTGGTCACTGACGCCCCTGGGAATTAGAGAATCACCCTCCATGTGCAGTTTTTCCAGCACCTAATAAGGCTATATAAGGCACAATGACTTAGAAAAATATAATTTAGAATTAACCATGTATTAACATAATCATTATTTCATAAGAATTTCCCAATTATGTATCAGGGATTATTAATCCATTATTGCAGGTGCTAGAACTAAAACTCAGTAAATTTGTGTCACTTGTTCAAGGTCAAACAATCAGAAATGTTGGAGTTTGAGCCCATTTTTGGTCCTCTGACTCCAGATGTCATGCTTTCTTTGCTATATCTTATGGTTTCTCCAGGATGTTTATAAACTCCAGGAAAAGAAAAACAAACCTTTGGGGGGAAGGGGTAGGGAAGAAAACAAGGAAAGAGAAATATCAGAAATGGTGTGAAGCTCTTACGGAGAATGCTGGTGCCAAAAGAGATCAGAGTTCACATAATAAAGGGAGGATTTGTGTTTACCTTTGGGAGATCTGTCTGGGGCCTCCAAGCCTGGGTTGGCTCCAAAGAGAAGAAAGCAACGTTGTACAACTTGGAAGGAGGTGTTGACTTCTAAATGTGTATGAAAGGCAGTGGGGTAGGAAAAGCACATGTATGGGAATCAGGATACCTGGATTTTAGCCCCAATTCTGCCATTACTTTGTTGTGCCCTTAGAAAAAATCCTTCCTGTTTCGTGCCTCAGTTTTATCAGTTTACAATGAGGTGTGTTCAACTTCATGGTTCTCAAATATCTTTCTCCCTTTCCATCAGTTCCCATTGGTAGAGGCTACCAATAATTTGAGAAATGCCTGAAGTGAGACTCTGTAAACTGAGAATGCAAACTACTTTCTTGCCTATAAAAAACCTGGTTCCTTTTTCTTTTAAACAAAAACAACTTTTTATACATTCTTCACTAATCACATATAGTGATTATACATGTAATTGATTAGCCTACTACGTTGGGTTATGGAATTATTCTCCCAGAATACTTTAGAAGAGTAATTTGTCCCTTTACACCTTGGTTATATCCGGTAGAAGTTTCATAGGTGACAAAAAATTACAACTGATTTCCAGTGTAGGCACCATCACTGATGATCACTATTGATTTTGGATTCGGAGATTTTGTCAGTAGTAACTATCAATACACTCAAGGGAATTGTTGGTTTATTTTACCATTTTTCTGAGAGATTTTTAGGTCAGAGATTTTAAACTAGAATTGAAAGCTCTTGGGGTACTGAAAAAGTGGAGAAATTACAAATGTTATTTTGCAACTAATGCTGTTTTACTATGCAGATGAAGTCCAGAACGATCAACTAAATAATCAACCACTGAGTTAAGTTCAGAAGTTTTAGTGCAGAACTTAGTGCAGAAAAAAAAGTGCAATTTTTTTCACTTGCATATTGTTTTTGGGTATCTGTGAATATACAGAAATTAATTGTAGCATTTTATCCCTTGTCTAGAGTTTTAGCTTGGTGTGGATGGTGTGTGAAGAGTTTTAGGGGGCTTATGAAGACCCTAAATTAATGGGAAAATTTGGCGCATATATGATTTTGTGAATATAGCTCTCATCAGCTTCTCAAAGATATCATGAAAGGTGACAACAAAGGTTAAAGAACCACCACTCTACATATCCTACAATAATATGCCACAATTCAGGTATTTCTTTGGTAAAATGGGAAGCTGATTTGAATTATAGCTCTAAAATTTTTAATAAACCATTAACCAAATGAGGGTTAATAATAGACCACTACAGGTGTATCATACCTCTTTTATACTTGATACATAAAAAGCCAAATAAACAAAATAAAACCCATTATGGTGCAAAACATTTTGATATAAATTAAAGGTAATCTAAATAAATGAAGGTATATCATATTCATGGATTAGAACATTAGATAATTTTAAGATATTCATTCTCCCCAAATTGATCTACAGAGTCAATGCAATATCAATTATAATTCCAGCAGATTTTTGGGTGGAAATCAACAAGTTGATTCTAAAAGTCATAGGAAGAAGCACAAGGCCTAGAATATCCATAGCAATCTTAAACAGTAAGTACAAAATTGGAGGATTTACACTATTTTATGATTTAACATATAGCTATTATAATTAAAATAGTGTGATACCGCTTGTGGATAGACAAAAAGAACAATGGAACAGAGTAGAGCCTAGAACTAGACCCCCACTTATTCAGTCAGAGGCATCAACACAATCTGGTGGGAAAAGAAGAATCTTTTCAGTAAATTATATAACTGGATATTCATATGGAAAAAATTGAACCTCAACCCTTACCTTACATGAAACACAAAAATTAATTCAATATGGATCATATACCTAAATGCAAACACTAAAAGAGGGATTTAAGGGAATGAAAACACTATGAATCTTCTCAAAGTCACCAAAAATTATTTTCCTACTTCTTCAAGATATTGTTTCCTAATTCTCTTTCATAATTAAGCACTTAGAACACATTTCAGTTCGGTCTGGGTGGCTCTGAGATAATCAAGCAATCAGCTTAAAAAAGATTTAACTTCTACAATAAGTTAGATATAAAATCTGGCAAACATACATTTTCTTATTACTCTGTTTATTATTGGAAGTTCAGGGCAAATAATTCACTTACCTTTGATGAACAAAATTGCCTAGGTTTAACTCCAATGATTCCAAAAGAGATTTTCCAGTCTTTAATTTAATTTTGTTATGGAGATGAAAGTGTCTCTATATTCTCCTACTTGCTTCTCTTCCCACTGCCCATTCCCAAAAGTAAAAAATAAAACCTAACGACAAGAACAACAGTAACAGTGAACCATGCAACACAAAGTCATTTACCGGAGTCCGTAGAGAACCGTTCCATCAGGATGCAGTCGGATCATTCGATTTTTCACCGTAACCCCATGCACAAATGATTTCTTGTCATTCAGAAAGTAGGTGTCTGGCACCCAGAGTTGGTCAGCTACCCTGTTGTCTAACGTGAGGTTTAGCGGGATTCCAGAATAAGAAAGCCTTTTGTCTTTCCAAGACTGCTGGAAATACATGGTGAGTGTATAATCCTGTGAAACAAATGAAACACAAAACCCAAAAAATTTGATCATCATCATCATCATCATCATCATCACCATCATCATCACCATCATCATCAAAGGCCTTTCATCATGAAAGTGACAGTCTGTGGTATCATATGTTCCCAGAGACCACTGTTCTGCTGTCCCCGAAGTTACACCTGAATACACGGAAATCTGCACCTCCAGGTATAGGGCAACCAACAGGTTAGAAGTACCAGAGCAATAACTGAAGGCATGCACAAGTGTTCACTCCAATGTAGGGAAAATCCATTTAATTGAATTTTGAGGTTTGAAGTTAAGGTAATGGTCATGGGGTGAGGTCATAAAGGAAAGTTGTGCTGAGAGATCCATGTTCACAAAAATCTACCTCTGGATATTATATTTATGGTACTATTTGGTGGGGGGGAAACGTGTGCTCAATAATAACTAAAGATTGATGCACTTGAAAGGAGGTGTTTTCCAAACTGCAAATGCCTTTTGAATGAATACTGCTCTTTGCCTTATAAAGGTCATCAATTACCATTATCTGGATCTTTCTAGCAAATTACAACTTGTCTACTGGTACTAAAAAGTAGTTTATAAAGCACGTTTGGATGGAGATATTTATTTGGCCTGAGAACTGAAATCAGTGGTGGAACTGCTCAACTATTTCTCTCTTATCTCATGCCTGCTTTGTTTTAAGAACTGGTTTGACTTCAGAGATGGGTTTGTATTTGAGTTTGTTTCCTCACCTCTTGTAAAAGGTAACACTAAGGACGTCCTTTTGCATTTTTTTTTTTTTTCCGCCCAGATTTCCCCTGGCAGTGAGAGACAGGAAGATTTGGGCTCAATAAATAAATCAAGCTCCTAGAGAGGAACCATGATGATTATCTGAGTTTTAGCTGTCTGTTTTTAAAGAACTCTAGTAATACAAAGTAATTGTCCATTAAAAAATGGTAGCAGTAAAATCATAGTCTTTAAGATGTGAGTCCCAATGTAATAAAAATAGAAAGTTCACTTTTTCTTTTACAGGATATTTATTTATCAGTAGTGACTGTGAATGCTTTCGCAGCAGTTAAGAAAACACTGCAGAACTCCTGCACAATGTCTGTGTACCTTTATTGTTGTCTACACAACTAACCACATCATACCTCACTCACATCTGGGCAAACCGTACTTTATTTAGAATGCTTTATGGATCTATATGCATTTCTGAAAAATCCCAAAATATAAAACAATATTCATTCTGGATAATGAGTTCCAGTGTCCTTTAACCATTATATTCAAGAACACTTACACTGTTTACTCAGAAGGCACTGTGCAATAATTCAAAGCCATCTTTTCTTGTTCATTAGCTCTTCACTATTAATCACACAATATTAATCACACACACCTTAAAGGTCTAAAAGCTCCTTCCACCTTACCTACATTTAACAAAAAAGAAAATCCACAGTGTTACATACAATTCCCTTCTCAAATGCTACTATTCTCAACTGTATTGTCTTCAATTTCTTAACATAACACCTTTTTGGAAGAAAAATGAATTGGGCAGATTCTGGGTCTTAGATTTCAAAATACCTTGATTCTAAGATCTAGCACATGTACAGCTATGTAGCCACAATGAACTTAACCCTCTCTATATCAGATGGCTCATTTTTAAAACAAAAATAATAGCATTTACTGGCTTACTATAAACATTACTTGGGAAAATTATGGGGAAGCCTCCTTAGAAACTGTAACATGCTAAACAAATATATTAACTTTAAAATTGTTGCTATCTAAAGATTAATATCATGCTTCCAAATTACTTTGAGTGTGCATATTCATTTTCATAAGCATTTCTATTTTTAAAGAGATGTTTATGGGAAAAAAACCCTCGTAGGCAGAAATACCCCACTGACAATGAAAATAAGCAATTGTCTGTAATCAATCGCAAGGCTTGGTGTCCAGTTCTTATTTGTAATTCAGTCAATGTAGGAAAATTAATAATTAGCCACAGACATGTTAATGTAAACTTTGCCTCCGTGAGCAGCGCAGTCAGCAACAGAATACACTGTTTCCGTATTCATGCCCAATAGTCATTAGCTTCCAGATCTTCACAAGTGGGACAAAGGATTTCCTCACGATGAGACCCTGGGGCTAAATTCTTATTCCACCTTTTTCTCAATAGAGCTTTGGCGTGTGATGGGGAAAAACTTATTCTTGTAAAGTAAAAGGGTTATCATGGCGGAACAATACTCATAATAAATACTATAATGAAAATATGAGTTTGTGGTAAGTAAACAATGGAGAGTCAAAAGGAGAAAATAGTGTACACATGAGTAATCTCTGCATAGATTTAAGTAAGCGCGTGTGCATGGGTGCATGGGTGTGCATGTGTGTAGACCTTTTCTCTTCCTTTTCTGGAAACTGTTTTGTTTCCTGTGGAGAGAGAACTGTACGCATGCAGTGAGACCTTTGCTCTACACAACTCCTACTCTGTTTTCACTAAATATGGGCTAAAAATCACATCATGGTTCGAAATTAAAACAGTAATTTATTATCCTATTTGCAAGAAAAAGTAATTCGGTGCAAAATATTTCTGCTTGTATCATGTTACATTTGGAAGTGGCACCCTTCACAACTTTTCTTATGTATTTCTAGCATTATTATTCTAATCTATGACCTGATTCCAGGATAAATGGAAATATGGACATATGAGATCGATAAACTTAATGAAAACTTTTTTGAAGATAATGATAATCATGGTGATAATGATGAACATCATGGAAAGACTTAAAATACAGCCATATCTCCTTTTGTACTACTTGTTATTATAGTGCACGCATAACAACAATCTCTTTCTCCTGGAGAATGTTCTGTGCTCTGTGGTTCTCATAGTTTTTCATATCTCTTGTCACATTTTGTTCTCACAACCTTGTGAGATAGGCAAATTCTCTCTGAGAGAATTGATTATTTACATGTCTGAGGAACTATTTGCTGTATTTAAAATAAATTATTCTAGCTGCATCTTAATAGAAATATTAACAGTGACATCTGTCTATGACTCATTTTGGTGTATTACATTTTTAGATGGAAAAGAAAGGCTTAAAATTGCTGTATTTTGTCCTCTCATTCAACAGATTTTCTATTAATTCTTCATTAGTCCGAAGCACAAGCACTCAAGGAAGGATGGAAAATTTTTCAGAAAGAAATTAAAGGTAGCGATACTTTGAACAAGAACGCTAAAACGATTTTTATTCGAGATGTACTTAGAGTTGTTCAACCAGCTTTCTCAAGTATGCAAGCTACTCTGTGAGAGGAAGAGCGACATATTTAGAAACTATGGGCCACAGGGGATTCTCTGACACTGACGCAAATTAAGGGGATTAATGGGTGTGAGTTGGCTAATGAAATTGGTCAGGCTAATTCAGGCATGAGAGAATTTGATTCATTGGAGAAAAGCAAGAGAGAGGATACCAAATCAATAGTGCTCGATTACACTCCCAAAGGGCATACTTTTCAAATCTAAAAATGTTAGGGGAATAAGAAAATATTTATCATAAATAAAAATAATTATTGTGGAGACTAAAGGTTAAATCAGTGGTTTTAAATCCAGGGCAATTTTGCCCCCAGTGGACATTTAGCAATGTCTAGAGACGGTTTTGGTTGTCACAACTGGGAGTAATGATGGGCGCCTGGGTGGCTCAGTTGGTTAAGCGACTGTCTTCGGCTCAGGTCATGATCCTGGAGTCCCTGGATCGAGTCCTAGGATCGAGTCCCGCATCGAGTCCCGCATCGGGCTCCCTGCTCGGCGGGGAGTCTGCTTCTCCCTCTGACTCTCCTCCCTCTCATGTACTCTCTCTCATTTTCGCTCTCTCAAATAAATAAATAAAATCTTTAAAAAAATACCCCAAACAACAACTGGGAGTAATGGTGTGTGCTATTGGCACCTATGGGTAGAGGCCCGGGATGCCTCGCAGCATAATGCACTACACGGCACAGCCCCCACAACAAAGAATCACCTGGCTCAAAATGTCACCAGTGCCAAAGCCAAGAAACCCTGCCTTAGATGAAAATACCTTTCCTTTCAGTATTAATAAAATACTTCGAAATCCTTTATCACTATTTATCATGAAAAATATGTATATTAACAGGTCTACCTGAGCTTTTAACGTATTCCTCAAAACTTTTGTGCCAGGGAATTCTGGCATTAGACGGTTTATAATTTGCCACTTTATCATAAGAAATCATTTGATAAAAATCCATTTTCTAGCACTGGAATAAGGAAAAAGGGTTATGTGTTTTATTGAGGTCTGCTTCTTACCAGAATGAGCTCTGAGACTTTATAGTGGGTTGGAAAAGTGAGTCTTTTATGAGCTGCCTCCATGATCAGCACACCTCTCAGGCTAGCTTGTTAGGGAAGAGATAAAATATTGCTTTAACATCCAGTAATATTGCATCCACTCAGAAAGATCATATGAACGATCCCTTCTTTTCAAAGAATTCTTAAGAAAGGGAATGTGTGTGTGTGTGTGTTAAAGAATCAGTGCTCCCACACACATTTTTGTTTTATCTTTCATAAATTTGAATAAACATTATAAAGCATTCCAACTACAAATCCTTGTCCCCTGTCAAATGTTCATGCCAGTTCAGTTTTCCCCAAGAGCTAATTGTTGTAGAGATGTGCATCATTGCCTGCCAGGTCTAGGGTCCCTTCTGTGAGGGAAACTGCCCTGCTGACAGCTCCTGCTGATTGAACAAGGCCACATTCTACATCTCATCTCATGATCCTGCCCTCCTCCACCTTGGGAACAGAGAGTAGATACCTGATTTAAAAGCAGCTGATCGACAGGCAGGAAATAAATCTGTGCCTGGCTCAGAAAGATGAGATGAACCAATCAGAGTCCTCTCCCAGAAATTAGTTCTTGCATAAAGAATCTGAGACAGGAGCTGTAGGACTAAATGGAGAAGTCATGACCTAGAACTAGGGTGCACTGTTATTATGTGGTTGTGAGAGAGGAGAGACTGCTAATAAAGAGAGGAAGCCAGCCTGCACAGAAAGAAAGAAAACGGAGAAAGATGCAAAAACTAGCCACCAGATGAAGAGTCTGACATCGTTAGAGAACGAATGACTGAGTTCAGGAAGGCGTTTACTTCCTATTTCTAGTTCTCATGAGGTGTGGACATGTGGGCATGTTTGATACTTTCACTTCCCAGGAGCCCTTTTCCTGTTACTACAATAAATTCCACTTTCTTTGTGCTGAGTTATTTTCATTTTTATGTTCTCTGACTAGAAAAAGCCATAATAATGATGCTGATCAACATCCATATCAGAATCTCATTAAGGACAAATTGCACATATTAAGGAAACCCAACAAAACCTCAATCATCTGGCTCATCTTCCAGATTTCAATAAAGGGAGCTATTATGAGAAACCTGAGACCCAGAGATGTTAAATGGCTGAAAAACAAAAGGGAGACACATTTGGCTTTGTTTATTAACCAGAAGAGCAAAGAGAGAGAAGGGAAATGTATTTTACTTCTATCAAGACAATTCCCTATCCAACCCAATGACGATTATGAAGAAAAGTAAACTGGAGATCAGTGTGTATGCTGGCAATAAGTAGTATAGCTTGTAAGGATAGGAAAAAAAAAAAAACCATACATCTTGCATTTCATGCAAAGTTTAGTGGAAAATGACCTGATAAATAAACCAATTTAAGTTGTAATTGAAATGAATCACACAACATCTGTTTCTAATGCAAGCTCCTGTTTAAATGAATGTTTTTGTATCAGTGTCTGATGAATCACGGACCTGTACCCCTGAAACAAATAATACATTATATGTTAATTAATTGAATTTAAATAAAATAAATGAATAAATAAAATACACGCATTCTCATTGCTTCCAAAACCCATGTTCTCATTCATTATTTTTATTTTTTGCCTACTGTAGCCTCATGCCATGCCTCAAAGAACATAGTCTTCTTTACCGTTTTCCTCATCCTAAATAGTCCCATTTGGTTTATCCATCTGTGTAGTCAGAATTTTTGTCAGTCTTGTGTTCTGTTCTGAACAATTCTGGAATTGATCAACCTCGTGGGAGAAGTTATGGGCTTATACTAAAACAGAGGCACCGCAGAAGATCACCTGGGCACACTGTTATACATGAACACATATGTGACATGGATGTGACAACTGGAGAAAGCACTTGGGTTCTGAGGCAATGAACTGCACGACACCACGACTGTTGGAGACTAAGACTGTACAATATAAGAATTTCAGCATTTGTAATCTCATACCTACTGTAGAAGCTATAAAAATTTGTTGTCTTTAAAAATATAAAAGCGTTTTTCTGTACAAAAACATCCAATATCTTAAAATGGATATGATAAAATTAATGTTTCATACAGTGACAGTTTAAACGTCTTATGTTCTAAAATCTGAATAATCAGAAGCTCAAATAATTAGAGTTATTTCCCTGGTGAGATATATTGAAATGTTGGACCTGAAGTGGGGACAATTTTCTAGAAACTTCTGGGTCAAAAAGATCTTGGGTTATTAGAATGACTGATCCATTGTGTCAACATTTCATGGCTGTTTACTATATTTAAAGATTTGTATTATGCCAGTTGCTGAGGAGAAAAAGTGGATTGATACATTTTTCTTGCCTGCCTCAAGGAACTCACATGTCAGTGGGTGTGACTCAGCACCGCCTAGTCCCAAGCCACCCTGCTGTCCTCTGTAGTCTTCACAGTTCTCCCATCACCTGTGTAACCAGCTCTCTGCACCAAATTCCCTCCACTTCAAATACTCAGAGAATTCGGAATAGTTCCACTTGTTTTCATTGGCAGCTGCCTACTCAAGGAGACAAGCTTATTGAGTAGGAGGATATCAGTTTAACAAGCTCTGGCATTAACCTAGGGAATAGAGAGCTAGGTCAGAGTTGACTTAACACAGCACTGAAGGGGAGGTGGAGAAGAGGAAAAATGTGTGAAGCAGTGAAGTTAGAAGAGAGCATCAGGGATGACCCTTGGGTTTCTGACGTAAGTAAGTAGATAGATAATAAGAATTGAAGATCTGGGGCTGAGGATGACTAATGTATTTCAGGCTGGTTTGTGTTCTGGGTGTCAGTGGCATTTGCACATAGAGGTGCCAAGTGAGTAGTTATGGCCCAGGATATAGGAAGAGAGGGCTCAGAGGGAAACAAAGCCATGTGAGTCACAAGTGATAGATGAAGTCCTGGGAATGAATTGGCTCACCATGGTGACAGTATAAGGTGAGAAGATAGAACCCCTGGAAAATTTAATTCTGCGATTAGTCACTCACTCCTTTGAGCTCCCACAACTCTGCTCCTATTTTGATTGTAGTACTTACAGTTATTTCCCAGTCCCACAGATTTTGAGCTCCCCAAGGGCAAAGGATTTTTATTTTATTTTATTTTTTATTTTTAGTTCCTAGCATAGTGTGCAGTAGATAGCATGTGCTCTGATATGTTAGCCGAATGTGAATTAAGTAGTGCTGTGTGTTTGTAGCACTGGATATAAGCACTAAGTATGTTATTGCAAATTCATCTTATTACATTCCAATTTTCTGAAAAACTTATCATCCTTAGATAATATATATGGGGACTTTCAGTTAACTAAAATAATTACTAACCCAGATTTTTTTCTCTAACTTATCAAGATTAATGGGTTTATAATTCCCACTAACATAGGTAACTGATAAATTTCTGGGAAATGAGAAAAGGATATGGAGTTTAAAATAACTTTGCTCTTTAGGAATGAATTAACAGTGACTCTCTACAAAATACTAATAGATATTTTGAAATATATCAAATGAAATTTCATTGATACTTTCAGTAATAACTTGTTAATTTTGGAAGTATAAGCCTATTTATGCCAAAACTTTAAAAATGGACTGTATTCAGTGCAATTCTTGATCTCATTTACAAATTAGTCAATATTCAAAGTTATCAGTAAAGTATAAGATAGGTGATTAATTCATCAAGAGAATAATTCATAAACATTACTGATGTTTAAAACCACATAATTAATTACATATGCATGACACACTAGGTTTTTTCAAAGTTCCTTAGTTCCAGAGATTCCTAGAAAATTAGTGTTTCCATTTTCTCTAACATTTAAGTAAGAGCAGAAATAAAATCAGATGCATGGTGGATCTAGTGGAACATTCAGAATGTGGTAGTTTTGGCTGACCATCCTGAGTTGAACTATGAATATATGACCAGAATGGTAACCATTAGGTGGTATGCATGGCAATTCTAGAAAACTAAGCTATGGAGTGATATAAGTTGGGAAAAAATATGAGAATCAGAAAACCAAGATTTTATCAAAACACATACTACTTACAAGAGATGGAGAAAACTTTGTGATCGTTTTCTAGCCCAGGAAGGCAGTCTTCTCTTGTAAATTGTGATCTTGTAATGTCAACAGAGCTTAAAATGGAGCAGTCAATAATAAGATTCTATTATGTTTTGTTGGAGGAGAATGAGATCTTAGTCACTCTTAAAATTAATAGGGCGGAAGGGATGAATTATTATGGGATACAGTGATATCTCTCTCAAGAGCCAAGTATTTCCAATATCTTTTAGAGCTGTCACTTACCCTTCCAAGAAGGAAACTTTTGGAAACTCTCAGGAGCTTTATTTTCAGACTTTCTAATAGGAAGATGGATTTCCATCAAATTAGCCATCAAATTATCATCCAAAAGAGACTATGGGTAATGGTCTCTTGGGAGTCCCTGGGGAACTCTCAAAAGAGAATGGGTAGCCAAATTATAGTGCCCAAATGTCAACTTTATCTTGTTTGCTCTCTTACTCCACCCTCTCTTTTCTGTACCATTTGCTTTGTTTAGTTTTAATTTTACATTCAGAGACTATCAACACTTGGTGGCTATTTTTCTTTCTATCTGCTTTAAGAAAATAAGATCATTCTACATGTACTACCTTTTTATCATGAAAATTAGTACCTTTTCTCTACAGCTATTTACTTATTTATTTGTCATCTATTTGTTTATTGTTTATCAAGATCTCTTACTCCATCCTACTTTGTTTCACTAACTAGTTGGTAACTTGGTGGGCAGCCTTTTATATGTTTGCTCATACTCATACAATTATCTAGGAACATATATAGATATAGATGGGACTTTTATCATTTAAAAAAATAACATTATATTATTCACTTCTATGAATCTCTCTTCTCTTCTTTAAGATTTTATCTATTTATTTGAGAGAGAGAGAGATAGCGTGAGAGTGCATGAATAGGGAGGAGAGAGAGAAACAGGCTCTCAGGGAGCCTGACTCGGCTTGATCTCAGGACCCCAAGATCATGACCTGACCTGAAGGCAGATGCTTAACCAAGTGAGCCACCCAGGCACCCCGGATCGCTCTTTTCTTAATGACAGCACAGAAATTCTTCCAAATCAATGGGTAGAGCTATAACTCATTCCATTTAGTGGATTCACAGTATACTATAGTATAGAAATTAATCATTATTCTATTAATGGTTATTGAGGTTATTTCAGGGGGGTTTTTTACAACTAAAAATAATACTGCAATAAATCTCTCTTTTTGATAGATAGATGTATCACAAGCAGATGTAGTGCTGTTTCAGACTCTTTTGCCTTGTATGATGCTATGCTTTGGAGCTTAATATGACAGCTTGCCAAAGCAAATAAAGTAAATAAAGTAAATAAAGTAAATAAAAATAAAGCTATAGGCTAATGATGTACTATATGTTGGCTAACTGAATATAATAAAAAAAATAAAACTATAGGCTGCTCCTTTAGTACTATAATTTTCTAAATATTGAACTAACTTCAAATTTATAAAAAGCATTAAGTAAGGCCTAAAAGTCAAGTTTATAGAACCAAAAAGCTACATCAATTTCCATACTGGCCATCTCCAGTGGCTCAAACTCATTGAGCATCTGTTCAAACTTCTATTGGTCTTTGACTGGATCTGGCTGAAAAGTGACTTGGCAGACATAGCTGCAGAGAAGGACCTTGGCAATGTAATACCATTTAATGAGAAAAACAAAACAAAACAAAACCTCCAAACTCTAGGAATTTTTTTGGCAGTATAGAAAAAGTGGTTTGTGAATTCTAAAGCTAATAATTCTGATAAACTTAGTATTCCTCTGATATAGTTTCACAGTTGTCAGTCATACCAAACATGCATATTTAAATAGACTTGCATTAAGGATATAGACGGGACCCAACTAGGAATAAAACCTCCATGCTAACAAACTGATCCATTAACTAAGTCTTTGGCAAAAATAGAACTAGGACAGTTGGAATCTAGTTAAGGATTTATTTTCTCACTAGTCCTATGATCTTAGAGCAAATTTGAAATTCAATCTCCTTATCTGTGTGATGGGAAGAAAAACTATCAACAAGTCTGTTGGAATAATGAATTAAAATAATGTATGTAATAATCTTAAAAAACTATAAAAACTATAGTTGAATAAATAAGGAAAACCAAGTACTTAAAGCATGTCATAGGACAATGCAATGCCTAATATATATTTCATTCTCTTTACCTAAGTTATCAATTTTCCCCCTCTAGATACTTAATGAGTTGCCTATTACTGAATGTTTAACTGCATGACCAGTACTTTAGTAGGTGCTTTCTATAGGTTATATTGTTTAAACCTCACATCTTTATGAAGTTGGAATTAATATTCCCTTTTTATAAGTGAGACTCTCTGTTTAAGAGATGCCCAAAGTGACTCTGCTCAGAAACATCAGAGTTGTGATTTGAACCCATGTCTATCTGACTTTAAGTTCCTAGTTCTTTCCACTATATAACAAGCAATGGCTAAGTATGTATCATAAGCACAAAAGGTTTTTCTCCTAGGACATGGCTTTTATCTCTTGCCTAAGGCTGACTTCTGACTTGCTTTTTTTTTATGGATGCCAATTAATCATTAACAGTCAGTTCTAATGTAGACTTTTCAGTCCTCTCTGATGTTTTATCCATGACCTTGCCTTAATCAGCTGTTGCTGGTAATGAACACCATGGCCATGCTCTTATCTGTGTGCCGTTGACATCCCCACGGAATGCTAAAGACAATCAACTGTTCATCACTGTCCTGGATGATTCTTCAGATGTTAGCTGAGAGAAAGACAATATTTTTGTTCTATAATAATCCTCAAGGAGTATAGGAAGTAGAATAATATTCTTTTGGTAGGATGGTTTTCACATTCAAAAGCCTGCCAAATTGCACTACTTCCAAGTAAAAGCCTTCTTAATCATTAGCTATGGTAGCAACTACATTTTCCTTGCTGGCAATTATTTCTAAGTAACAGTAAGATGAAAGGCAAACATGGCAAGTGCCTAGAGGTTAAAGATCTCTTAATTTAGATTGTGCATGCATGGTAACACTCTAAGAGAAGAGAGGGAACATACATTTGTTGAAGGTAGGGACTACTATACTTTATTTCTATGCCTCTATCACCAAGATGATAGAATGCCCAAAACAGAATCATGCCCACCCACACTTAAATCTGGTCTTCCATCTCCACCCCCATTCTCAGTGGGGGATGACTCTCAACAATCATCCACCCTGTTGATCAAATCAGAAACTAGAAATCTTTCTTGACTCTTTTCTCTATCTCACCCCATACTAAATAAGTCAATAAAACCTGGCATTTCTATTTCATAAAAATATCTCTTTATTCCATTTAGTTGTTATGATCTAGATTGGCCTTTATCATTTCTCACCTGATTAACTGCAAGAGGCTCCTAACTAGTCCTCTGCTTTTGTCTTGTTCTTCCTTAATGCATTTGATATTTGACAGGTAAAGTGGTATTTCAATTTTTTTAAAATTGCAATTATGATTATGTTGCTCCCAAGGTTAAAGTTTGATGGCCCCTCAATGTTATGAAGATAAAAATACAAATTGCCTAAGGGCAAAATTTGCTTCCTTTATTTCTATCTCTCTAGTTGCATTTCTTTACTTGATTCCTTTTCCACTCTATCATCCAGTCGTGCTGGTCTTCTCTCAGTTCCTCAAACACACAGTGTTTTCTCTTGCTGTGAAGTCCTCTTGGCCTACAACACTCATTCTTCTTTCTTTTGTCCCTGTCCACCACCTACTGATACAGGCCTCAGACTAGAAGACAAATCGCATCTTTTTATCTCAGTCAGAAGCCAGAAAGTCTGGGTTTGGTCTCTCCTATTGCTCCCCCCAGGACTGTCCCTTCATAGCCTGCATTTCTCTGCAAGAAAACTGGCTGGGTGCTCTTCTGTTTCCTCCACTGGACTGTGAGCTCCATGAGGACATATCTATCTTGCTATTCCCTGTGCTGAGGACAGTATCTGCAGTCTAGGGGGTGTCCAACAACTTTTTGTTGAATGAATCAATAAATATTTAGAGGCAAGATAAATCCAGAGGCAGACAGCCCTGTTAAATTGTAGCAGAGGTGAAACATCCTAGGCCTCTGAGTGGGGGCAGAGTAGGAGTAGCATAAGGAGAGGAGTAGAGACAAAACATTGAAAGAAAGAGAATGGGCTTAAATTGGCTGCCATGAATATGAGAAATTAAGAAAATAAGGCAAGCACTAGACGAGTACCAGAATTTAGGGAAAAGTTGATGTATTTGTGCTGGATACTAACTCAAAGAGCTTGAAGATATAAGTATTATAGCTGATAACATAGATATCAGGGGCACAGATTAATGAGTCCTCATCAGCTCTATATGGTTATAGGATTAAATGAGATTATCAAAGTGAATTTATAGATAGAGGCAAGACAAGGGCGGAGGTCAGAAGCTTGGTGCATATCAGTCTTTCTTTTTCCACTGGCTGACAGCCAAGTTGCTCTTTCAGTGTGTGAATGCGGGGCAATTGATCCATCATCACTGAAGGGAAGAGATGAGGTATTAGTGACTATGAATAGTCTAAATATCAAAATCTATTGATAAACCTCCAAACCTATGTTAACAAAATTCCAATATTTAGCTGAGAAAACTGTTTTCCTATGTAAAATAGAAGATGCCAAGGACAAATAAGACTCACTTTTTAAACTATATTATTTTGTTTATTTTTAGTGTGCCTTATCCACCCCCTAAGGGAGGTGTATGTTTCAAAGTTAGGCATCAGCAGCAAAAATGGCCCAGAAAAAGAAATCGCCTTAAATAATTTACTATCCAGCCAATCAAATTTCTATTATATTGTGGAGTCCCAACACATTCTTTTTAAGCATATTTAACAGGTATTAATTTAGTCATATTCTAAGATCTACATTGTCATAAATTTTTTCTAGATATATTATCTTTAAAAAATTCACATGGGAACTTGGTTTGCTAATGAGAATGAAGCTAAGGATCTGGAGAAGTGGATTTTAGAACTATGGATAATCTTTGGCAAATCAAATTCCCAGCCAGTGATCAATTTCATCTAGTAAAATGAGGAGGTTGCCTAGATCAATGATTCTCACACTCAGTGTATGTAATTAATATCAGGACTACTTGGACTACTGAATGTGATTCCAAGGTGCACAATCCTGAAATTTTTGGGTGGATGTGTCCAAGGACATTATTATGCTATTAACACTCAGCTCATAATTTGAGAAATAATGACCTGGGTAGTCCCAAAGCGTTCTTCAAAATCCTCAATGATCCACATCTATGCTTTCATTAGTCCTATAAAATCTGTTCCTGTCTCCATTTAAAATGTTATTTCCTATTTTATCAATTTCCTTTTGCGTTCTCTTTCTGAAGCAAAAGGAATGTAAGCCTGGAAACTTCTCTTAGTGTTGCTTTACAAGAAACACATTTTCTTGAATAACAAAAGAAGAAAAGGGAGAGAGAGAGAGAGTAAAAGAGAGAGGGTCCTATTATCTTTATTTTCATGTACTGTGTATTTTCCTGTCCTTTTTACTGCTTCTAGCTTAACACATTTGTTTTTAAAACATGTACTGAAAATTGAAACCCTAGCTCAGATGTGAGTGGAAATAAAGGATCAGCAAGTAGTATGGCCACTAAAGTAATATCTGCAAACATAATGCAGATTTTATTTTGAAGAGCAGCTTGAGTTCTTTCCAATTCTTTATACCTCATCCGTAGCCATCTCCCCATCCTGAATATGGAAGGGACCTGAAGGACAAGGGAGGTCTTGTATAAAAATGTCACAGAGAGCCTTAGGAAGAAAAAAAAACAACAACAACTATGCCGATGTATATTTTCATCTGCATGGAGCAATGTATATTTTGGTACAGTGTTAAAAATCCTCAAGCAATTTCTCTCATGTCCCCAAGTTTAAGGAGTTATCTATGAATGAGTCAGCCCGAGAGTTGCCATGGTAACAGTTCTCATCCCTTTGGAGTCCAGCCTCTTCTAATGTCGCCACAGAAATACGTTAGTTTCAGGAGGATCTGAAGTTCCTACTACATTTAAATATTCATTAGGTTATATATGCATTCCCTGATTTTGCAAGATTACCTGACTAGAAATCATTTTTAGAGCTCTATAAATAGACCTGCTACGTCATGCTCCTTTCTTCCACAAGATAAAAGACAAGTCCATAAAAATCCTTCCTGCATAACACAATCAGTCTCTCTCTCTCCCTTCTTTCCTGGGTATAAATGTGTGCACGTATGTGTGTAATTGGTGTCCTTCATATTTGAAATATTTGAAGAGGACACTCTGGACAGCAATCATAAGCCCCAATTTTCAAGAGAGTGGTTGAAAAGATTTTCAGGCTTGCCACACTGCAACTGCGCATGAATGTAAATGATGCTTTCGCTTAGAGTGTAGTCACTATGGGCAACATTGGCGTGGTTTTCTGATTTATATTCCTGGAACAATCTATTTGACGGATAAAATTGCTCATAGTTGCTATACCTTCAAACAGAGAAGTCTAGACTTTTTTTTGAAAAGCAAGTTTCTCAAATATCTCTCTCAATGTACTTTTTCCAACATCTTTTCCTTCCTGACTACCTGACTACTCAGGCATATCCTGCTGCAGACACAAAGAGCTACTCATTATTTCCTTAACCTTCTTGTATTTTCTCATACTTCAGTCGTTGGTTATACTTTTTTCTCTTCTTGAAATAAAAATTCTACTTACCCACACTATCAAAGATTTTCCCAATCCCCACACCAAGGCAAATTAATCTTCCCCCCTACTCTGCCCTTTGTTACTTCCTTAATGCCTTTACTACAGCATTTACACATTCTATTTACTGTGGTCATGATGTAGCTATTCATCTGCCTGTCTTCTCACGCTAGGCTTTTGAGGTTGTGGCCCATGCCTTATTCATCTTCGTGTGCCCACAATATTTAGCATATAGACACCAATAAATGTTTACTAGACATAAATATGTTAACATAAATTGAATAAAACCTTTTTTTTTTAAAGTTTTTATTTATTCATTTGAGACACAGAGATAGAGAGAGAGCATGAGCAGGGGGAGAGGCAGAGGCAGAGGGAGAAGCAGGCTCCCTGCTTAGCCAGGAGCCCGATGTGGGGCTCAATCCCAGGACCCTGGGATCATGACCCGAGCCAAAGGCAGACGCTTAACCATCTGAGCCACCCAGGCGCCCCTGAATAAAACCTTCTTACCATGGTTCAGTAAAACAGCCAACTGAAGACCTTTGGATCTTGGTTGTTGATGGTACAATACAGTGCTCATATTACACCTAGGCTGGTCTTCCTTGTAATATGGTGTTTCTGAGTAACCCACTTCTGAATTAAGCATGATGTGCTGTTGGCTATGATAGTTTCTCTAAAATCCACTGCTGAGCTGCTCTTTTAGAAACTTTAATCATGTGGTATCATGATTAGAGCACAGGTATTAAAGTAAAAAAGATTTGAATTTAACCTCAGTTTTGTTATTTACTAGCTCTGTTACCAAGTCATTTTACCTTTCTAAGGTCCAGTTTCCTCATTATTAGATGGGAATTTATTGAGATAATATAATAAAAAGTCTTAGTAAAGTACTTTGTATACAACTGTGTAATCAATAAATTGTAGTTATTACTAATGCAAGTATAACTCAGAGATACTTCAAGAGGTTGCTGTATTTCAGTTGTACTCATGATACCACTGGGCATCCATTTAGCGATTGTTATACATGAAATAGTCTGCTGAGAGTGCGCCAGGTCTACAGCTATTATTTCTTTTACATATCTGACCATACTTTGGTCAAATAACTTTCCCAGGCTAACCACAACACTCTGATGCAAAGAAAGTACTTATATAAACTAGGCACTGTGCTACAAATTTGCCTTGAATATTCATTCTGCATATCAGGTATGCTCTATATTCGATACAGACTCTCTTGAATTTAAGGTAAGACATACACACAAGGTCACAGTTAATAGCATGGAGTAGAAACAAAGACACACCGAAAGGAAGCAGTGTGTAGCAAAAAGAGGAGTTTAGCATGAGTTGCTGGGGAAAGCAGGGGAACTGGAAGTGCTTACAGATAAAGCAAAATCAACAAGTAGCAGAGTCCCCTGAATGTGGGCTGAATGGTGGCTTCCCAAAAGATATGTCCATGTTCTAACTCCCAGGACCTGTGAAAGAAGCCTTATTTGTAAAAAAAAAAAAAAGGACATTGGAACTGCAATTAAGGATCTTGAGATAAGATCATTTGGAATTATTCAGGTGGGCCCAAAAGCCAATTGCAACTGCGCATGAATGTAAATGATGCTTTCGTTTAGAGTGTAGTCACTATAGGCAACATTGGCGTGGTTTTCTGATTTATATTCCTGGAACAATCTATTTGATGGATAAAATTGCTTATAGTTGCTATACCTTCAAGCAGAGAAGTCTAGACTTTTTTTTGAAAAGCAAGTTTCTCAAATATCTCTCTCAATGTACTTTTTCCAACATCTGTGGAAACGTGTTCTTCTAAGACATATACAGAGGAGAGATACAAGGAAGAAGAGGAGAAGGTGATGTAAAACTTAAAACCAAGATTGAAATTATGCAGCACAAGTCAAGGAATGCCTAGAGCCATCAGAAGCTAGAAGAGACATGGAAAGATTTTCCCCTAAAACTTTCAGAGGGAACACAGCCTTGCTGACACCTTGATTTCAAACCTCTGGCCTCCACAACAAAGAGGAAAAAAAAATTCTGTTGTTTTTAAGCCACCTGGTTTGTGGTAATTTATTACTGCAGGTGTAGGAAACAAACACACCTCCTAAAGTTGTTCTTTGGAATTTGGTATATTTTTTGGATATTCACTTACATAGTCACTCAGTCAGCCTTATAAGTAGTATTTTAATACTTAGAATTTTAGGTTCTAGAATTTTAGGTCTTATGTGGAATATAGAACTTATCATGTCCCTGCCTTTAGTGTGGTCAGGAAGAAGAGATAAATACACATAGAACAATTAATGAACAATATTTATTCATATACTTAGAGATATTTATTCCATTCATATTATGCAGCAAAGATGGTTTTAGGTGCTGAGGATGCAACAATGAACAAGACAGAAAACTTCTCCATTTTCAGTGAGATTCCAGGGAGAAACAACAGCTACTTCAAGGCCTTAACACAGGAATAAGCTTGACTGGTTATGAAAAACAAGCTTGTGGGAGTTAAGGAAAAAAAGTAGTAGGAAATAAAAAACAAAAAGGAGACCTAGCATGTATTAAGCATTTCAATAAAGGTGATCTGATATTATTCTTATTCTTATTCTTATTCTTATTCTTTTCTTATTCTTATTCTTATTCTTATTCTTATTCTTATTCTTATTCTTATTCTTATTCTTATTCTTATTCTT